>NW_021836152.1:57500-147500 GCF_006345805.1 Octopus sinensis
CACCAAAAATACCAACAGAAAACCAAATAAGAAACCACTGCCCTCTTCCCCCACATCACCACCTCAATACTACTGCAGTAACAAAAACTTAAAGAAACATAGGAAGCAGAATGCGCCCACCACGGCACAAACAAGAAATCCCCAAATATGCCGCTATTCACTGCGCCAGAGACTCTGCACAAATAGTGACTGCATCTTCACGCATCTACCCGGCACTAGACGCACTACCGGCCAAGGCCAAAGCACGCATCCCACAATAACATCAACACCACCAAATAGTAAATCGAAATACAAAACACACACAACTCGGAGTCCCAAAATCTGCCGGTATTCCCAACGTGAGAGAACATGTCTGCTGAGTGACTGTCCCCTCACTCATCTTCCAGGGACCCGACGCACAAACAGAAACGTGGCTTCAAGCCAACACACAAACCTGAATAAAAATAAAAATAGAAACACACCATGCTGCAGTAATGCTGGTCCAGTCTTTTCAGGAAGACACAAAAACAACAACAAAAGTGGAAACTACAACCCTATCCAACAGTGCAACCACACCTCCAGCCAAAAGCTGCTCCCTAAGCAGGAAAATTCTTTTTTAGCCATGTTGAACATGGCAAAAGAGATACACAAAAACATTCTAACCATCACTCAACACCATCCTATGCTATTACCCCAGTGCACCAATTCCCCACCTTGCTGCCACTAACACACACAAAAAATCCAAGCCCCCTGCAACAGTCAAAACCAGCCACTACACTAACCTCCACATTTCTACTCAATGCACAAGGTGTCAGCCCTTCCATCAATGCACAAAAATGGAAGGTCCAATTCATTGAAGACTGGGTTGGTAACCATCCACACCACATCCCTTTCTTCATTCTCACTGAGACCCACCTTGAAAACTCCCACTTGGAAGCCGAAGTGAGAGTGAAGAATTTCACAACCATCCGCGCGGATCGTATCGGCAGAAGGAAGGGTGGAACTGCCATTTTCCTGCATGATTCGTTTACGGCAGATGGAAATAGTATATTCTCCAACGGCTACTGTGAATCAGTCACCGTGCACAACAAAGCCAATGACCTGACAGTAATTGGGCTCTATAGGCCGCCCCAAACACCCATACTGTGCTTTAAAGAATGCTTCAACAGCATTAAGTGCTTTATTCAACAGTGCCATTCTAGCAACCTACTCATTATGGGAGATTTCAATCTACCCTGTGTTGACTGGACTACAAACTGTTTGAAACCAAGCACTCCCGCCTCAACCGCCGACAAAGAAGCAGCAGAGTCACTTTTCGACTTTACGAATGAGTTTTTCTTGTCCCAACTTGTCCTTGCACCAACAAGACATCAGAAGAATATTTTGGACCTAGTGTTTTGTAACCACACTAACACTATACATAACGTTACAGTGGAAAAAACCCTTCTTTCAGACCACGACATGGTTCTCTGTAACATGAAGTTCCACCAGCCGAAAGCTAATCCTAGTGACCTCCCTCCAGCCCACCCATTTGACAACATGGATCTCCATAATGCCAACTGGGATGCAATCAGGAACGAGCTATCACATGTTAACTGGTCCTTTACACATACACACGTCTCCACCAACCATAAAACATCTTGCCAGATCTTTGTAGACACCGTCACAGACATATGTGCAAAACACTCCCCACCAAGACCTGTGAACAAAAAGTGCAGAATCCCCCAAAACAGAAAAACCATTATCAGAAAAATAAAAAGAACAAACAAAAAAATTAACAAACTAAAGTACTGCCAACAGCAACACACACATTCGACGGCTATCGCACTGCTTGAATCCAAAAAATATAACCTCCAACAATGCATGAAGACCCTCATCAATAACCAAAGATCAGCTGAGGAGAAGTGGGCCATTGAAAAAATCAAACTCAACCCCAAAGTGTTCTTTTCATTTGCGAGGAAACGCAGGGTCACTGTCTCCACTGTAGGCCCTCTAATTGACGAAACTGGCACTCTCCAAGATAATGCCAAATCCATGGCCGAGATACTGCAGAAACAATACTGCTCTGTTTTCAGCAATCCTGATATGGCCGATCTGGGCTGTATCAGTGATGTCAACCCCCAACACACTATATCGGACATAACGTTTAGTGCCCCTGATGTCTTAGCGGCGATAAACGAAATAAAACACAATTCAGCAGTAGGCCCCGATAGGTTCCCTGCTTGTGTCCTGAAGGTGTGTCGACACCAACTTGCATCTCCCCTTGCTAATCTGTGGAGAAACTCACTGGATGCTGGCTATATTCCAAAAAACCTTCTGTCCCAGTCTGTTGTCCCAGTTTTCAAAAAGGGAAACAAGTCCCTTGCAGTGAATTACCGTCCGATCTCACTCACCTCTCATATCATCAAGGAATTTGAGAGGGTGGTGAGATCTCGAATAACCCAATTTCTGGAAAGCAACAGACGGCTGATCTCTAACCAACATGGGTTCCGTAATGGAAGGGACTGCCTAACGCAGCTCCTGCATCACTTTGATGACATTTTGAGAGCTTTGGGAGAGGGCTCTAACACCGATGTCATCTACCTTGATTTCAGTAAGGTCTTCGACAGGGTTGATCACAAGATCCTATTGAAAAAACTATCCAACATTGGTGTCTCTGGAAAGTTACTGAAATGGATCAAGTGTTTCCTGACAGACAGATCTCAACATGTTGTAGTTGAAGGGGTAAAATCAAGCCCAGCCAAAGTCAGTAGTAGCGTTCCGCAAGGCACTGTGCTGGGCCCACTTCTTTTCATCATCTACATTAATGACATTAATGGCATCATCAAGCACAGCAACATAAAAATCTTTACAGATGATTCCAAGCTACAGAAGGTCATAAATGAGGCGAGTGACCGGACATGCCTTCAGTCAGATCTACTGGCTGTTATCCAATGGGCAGAAAAAAACAATATGTTGCTGAACGAGGATAAATTTGAGTTAATCCACTTTGGAAAAGAGGATGCCCTGAAACTCCCATACTCTCTTCCTTCAGGTGAAACTCTCGCGGCGTCCAACAACATCAGAGACTTGGGAGTAATTGTGGACAACAACATAAGCTGGGCCACTCATATAAACACCAAAGTTGACATGGCCCGCAGAATGTGTTCCTGGATTCTCAGAACTTTCCAGTCGAGAGATATCCACACCATTATCCTTCTCTTCTCCACTTTTGCCCGACCCCACCTTGAATACTGTTGTCCACTGTGGTCTCCCCACACAATACAAAGTATCATAAAAGTTGAAGCACTTCAAAGGGCAATCACAAAAAAGATAGATGGCATGACAGGCCTCGACTATTGGGGTCGACTAGAAAAGCTAAAACTTTATTCTCTCCAACGTCGTCGTGAGCGCTACATCATCTGCATGATGTGGAAAATATTCCATCAGCATTGCCCAAATGATGTTGGCATCACCTTTAAGGTACATCCAAGGCTTGGGCCCCGTGCCATCCGCCCAAAACAAAAATCGCACTCTCATCTCATTACAACAACACGGCACAATTATTTCACCTCAATTGGCCCCGCTCTCTTTAACATTACACCAAAACACATTAAAACAGAAACTGACCCTATAGGGTTCAAAAAGTCTTTGGACAGATTCCTTCAAGAAATCCCGGATAAACCCCCTACACTCGGATATGTCTCTGTAAACAATAACTCTCTACTTGAGTGGGCCATAGTGCCCAAATTCTGACTTGAAAGACTTCAGGTGGTACTATTAAGTTAGACATGGCCTGGGCCAATAATGGCCGAAACCTATCAAAGTTGAAAATTTCATGAGAGAACAAAGGTATGAGTCAGGGAAGATGGTAAGTCTCTCAAAACCTGCAGCAGGAAGTCTCCTTCGTTAGTATGTCTTTGATTGCGCAAAAGTGTTTAGATCCCTAACAGGACTAAAAGATACACGTCCCTGCTTCGTTGAGTAAACAAATGTGGCATATTTCGGAATCAAGTTGCAACCATAACATGTGTGTGTTTGTTTATGTGTCATTGTGCCTTTCTGTTTGGGTGTATGTGTGTGTTTTTAGAGGACATGAATTACGTATTTAATTTTAATAAGCTCACTGCAGTTTCTAGTAGTTACAGTGCATGCAGAGATGGGTGCTTGGGAATAAGCTTATAGTTTCTTCGAAGCTTCTAAAACGATATATAAATATGCATATATGTGTTTGCTTAAGATTGTTTGAATGCGTCTGTGTGTATGCAGTGGGGACCCAAGATCTTTTTTGTTTCCAAAAAATTACTATGTTAGTCGGGAATCGCAATTTGTAACAAATGGACACATTTTCATGTATTCTATGTTGTAGCAGACCAGAAACATATAAAACAGTTATGCTCTGAAAAATCTTGGTCCCGGCAATTTTTTTGGTGTCGGATGTGCCAGAAAGGGTGTTACCCGGGCAACTAGGGCAACACCCCTGCCTCAACCACTGGTATCTATGTAGACATGTAAGCTTGTTGCATTTATATGTGGATGGATGGACGTATGTATGCAGGTAAGCTTGATGTATGTATGTATGTATGTATGTATGTATGTATGTATGTATGTATGTATGTATGTATGTATGTATGTATGTATGTATGTATGTATGTGTGTATGTATGTATGCATGTATGTAAGTATTATGAATTGTGTACGCGTGTGTGATTTATTGTGTCACCACTATACAAAAAGGTAAACAATTCTAATTTCTTACAGAGAGAAAGTTGTGTGAAATATTTTGAGAAGAGGATTGTTGTCTATTTTAGGACCAAAGCTTTGTTGTTTACTTCACTTGACTTAACATTTAGAACATACTTAAACAACCAGCCACTGTCTTGTGTGTCCCGACTACTACTCCTAGAGCCCATAGAAGATTGTTTTTAGTCAACCATCCATCATGTCAGCTACCTACGCATCGAAACTGAGATCTGCAAGTAGGGCTTCTCATCAAGATGATGGTCCTACCAATAGTCAGCTCAACGAACAGTTGCTGTTGCTCAAACAAGAGGTTGAGCACTTAAAGTCTGTTGTTGCTCTCTTACTGAATAAACAGTCTCCTGTTGACGCAGAGTCACCCTTGATTTCTTCCCTGGAGACGTCCAAACCGAAGGGAACAAAATCGAGGCGGCCAAATAAGGCGAAGGAACCGGCGGTCGTTTCTGCACATGATCGTTCCCGTGCGGATTCTTCCTCATCTGCCTTTTCGGTCCCGGAGGTTCCCCAACCTAATTTGAGGAGCGTAGACTCAAACCCACCTGAAGACCGTTGTTCTCCCCAACAGAAGAAACGTAGTCAAAACTCCAGTGGGGCGGATTTAGCTATGAAACCTGACCACGATAAACGGTCTCCTGTTGACGCAGGGTCACCCTTGATTTCTTCCCTGGAGACGTCCAAACCGAAGGGAACAAAATCGAAGCGGCCAAAGAAGACGAAGGAACCGGCGGTCGTTCCTGCACATGATCGTTCCTGTGCAGATTCTTCCTCATCTGCCTTTTCGGTCCCGGAGGTTCCCCAACCTAGTTCGAGGAGCGTAGACTCAAACCCACCTGAAGACCGTTGTTCTCCCCAAAAGAAGAAACGTAGTCAAAACTCCAGAGGGGCAGATTTGGCTATGAAACCTGATCACGATAAAATCCGTATGGGTTCTCCCTCACCTGTCCTTCCCATTAATGCCATTGCTCAACCAATTCTGAACGATCTCGATGTGGGTTCATCTGGGGAGTGGTGCTCCCCCAAACCGAAGAAGAGGCAGTGCAGTTCCAAACCAGGCGGGAAAATTATGACCACTAAATCCATTCCGATCGACCCCACAGGCCGACATAAGTCCGATGGCTATGAAACCACCCTTTCGAAATCCTCCAATGAAGAATCGAATACCGCAGCTCATAGTAGAGAACTTTTTGCCCACTCAAGATCGGCAATAATATATGGCAAGGCTGAATCCACCTGTGATACAGGCATAAACCGCCTAAAAGATGACATTAATTTTGTTTCCGTTTTGGTTGGAAAATTGTTCTCTGTGAACGAAAATGTCAGTGTTCTTAAGGTCGCTCGGCTAGGAAGATTCCAAGCGAATCCAACCGCAGATACTAGACCACGCCCAATAAGGGTAATCTTTTCTTCTGATCGGGAGGCTTCAGTCTTTCTGAACAGAGCTCAGACGCATGCCTGGGAGGACCCCAATATGGGTTTTCGCGAGGAATACTCACTAAGAGAGAGAATTCGCCGGAGGAACCTGATATCCGAGCTAAAGATGAGGAAACAAATGGGAGAGAAGGGTTTACGAATCCAAGATGGACAGATAATCAAGTCCTACCTCTGGTCCCATGCTGTAGTGCTGACAGGGAAAGTGATGTGAGGGCAAATCGAAGTGAAGTTGATACCCCCGTCAACGATGCTATCTCTGATGCCCTTTATTCTGCTTGTTCCCCAACTCCCGCCCCTCAGACTTCACAGCTCAGCATCGTCTACACCAACTCGTGCTCCTTATTCCCAAAGTTCAGTGAACTATTTACACTGGCCCTACGCGACTCCCCTGATGTGATAGCTATCACCGAGACTTGGCTGACTCCAGCAGTAAAGGACTCAGAGATCCACCTGCAGGGCTACGTCCTTTTCAGATGTGACAGAGGAAAAAGGCGAGGTGGAGGTGTTGCTGTGTATGTTAAGTCGGAGCACAAACCGTCCTGCGGTATTCTACCCACAAATGCTCAACCTACAACCAAATTCGATGCCGTCTATTGCAAGCTGAGCCTATCTGAGTTTTGCCTGCCCGTGTTGGCTGTCTACAGGCCGCCTCTAGCCGACCCCCAGGACGATGCTCATCTACTCGAAGCGATAAGATTCGTTTCAGCTTCGCATGACTGCTTGGTACTAGGCGACTTCAACGCTCCCACGATCGATTGGCCCGCATCAATTTGTACAACATCTTCCCGGTTCGGCCAGGCCCTTCTTGACGTGGCTGAAGATTGTTTTCTATCGCAACATGTTGAATATCCGACAAGGCATCGGTCTGGGCAGCAGCCATCCATGCTAGATCTGGTATTCTCCCGCTATCCAAGATCAGTGTCAGACGTATCTGTGTGCGCCCCTCTTGCCAAGAGTGATCATGCGGTCCTGAAGTTCGTCATGCACACAACTTTTTCCACGCCCACGATTACTTCGCTGCCACGTAGAGTCTTCTCTGCAATTAATCTTGAAATTCTAACCGAGGCTTCCGCGCTTCTGGACTGGCGTTCCCTGATGACGTTGTCCTCAGTTGACGAACTATGGTCATCCCTCAAAGCATATGTAATCTGTTTGACTGACCAGGCAGTTCCCGTTGGACTTCCCAAGAGGAAGAAACACAAGCCCTGGGTGACGAAGAAGGTTAAACGAGAACGTCGACTCAGAGATATTGCTTGGGCTGAATTCAAAAATCTGGATTCGACTGCAGCTTTTGAGGTGTACAAAACTCAACGAGACCGAGCCGTGAAAATTGAAAAGAAAGAACGCTTCAGTTATGAATACAAAATCGCGGCAAATGCCAGTAGCAATCCAAAAACCTTCTTTGCCCATGTCCAGCGGAATTCCCGCTTGAACAACCAGATTGCAACGTTGGTAGACTCAACAGGCGTATCGATTGAGGACCCTTATCAACAGAGTCAATTATTTGCCGAGGCTTTTTCAACTATTTTCAAACAAGATGATGGTCGTGAACCCCCTCCATTTGATAGATCGGTACCTCCAATGCTTCGATTGATCATCACGCAGGACCAAGTCAAACGTGTTATTCAAGGCCTCGATGTCAACAAGGGTCACGGCCCTGACGGCATACACCCACGGGTTATCAAAGCGTTGGCTCCGGTCATCTGCGAGCCCTTAACATGACTATTCAATATGTCATTGGCGACGGGTGTTATACCTGCAGACTGGAGAACAGCGATAATCTGCCCAATTTTCAAGAAAGGGAGCCGCGAAGACCCGCTTAACTACCGACCGGTTTCCCTTACATCAATAATCATCAAGATGTTCGAAACCATCCTTAAGAAAAGTATGATGCTCCACCTCCTAAACACAGCCTCGATCACTGATTCCCAACACGGCTTCGTGCCGAAGAGATCATGCTTGACCAACTTACTAGTAATGGAAGAATTGGTGACGCGCATCCTCGATGATAGTGATGCTGTTGACATCGTTTTATTGGACTTTGCCAAAGCTTTTGACTCGGTAAACCACCGCCTACTACTTGTCAAGCTTCAAGCATATAGTTTCCATCCGGATATTGTACGATGGGTTGGTGCCTTCCTCTCAGATCGCTCCTTCCAAGTCCAAGTTAATGGTTCGCGGTCCGACGTCTCCAGTGCGAGCAGTGGCGTGCCTCAAGGTTCAGTGCTTGGGCCCTTATTGTTCTTAGTCTTCATAAATGACTTGCCCGACGACCTCACGCAACACACCCTTCTATTTGCCGACGATGTCAAACTGGTCGCTCCTCGCAGTGATATAGAGGATCTTCGTCGATGCCTCCACCAAATTTGGAGGTGGTCTAACGAATGGGACCTGTGTCTGAACGTGTCAAAGTGCTGTCATCTGCCTGTTGGCTCTCCTCCTGCAACTCAACTTGATTTCGAGCTGGGTCGTCTGCTGCTAGAGAGGACCGATCAGGTAAAGGACCTGGGTATCTTGGTGGATTCCTCCTTTTCGCCTTCAGCCCAGTGCGTCCATGCTGCCAACAAAGCACGCGGAATTCTGTTCTTGATTCGACGGTCATTCGGAATGCTCACAGCAGCCATATTCCTACCACTCTATGTCACGCTGGTGAGACCCATATTGGAATACGGGATTCAAGCCTCTTCTCCTTATCTCCTCAAAGACATACAGCATCTCGAAAGAGTCCAGAAGCTGGCTACCCGCATGGTTCATGGTCTCAAAAATTTGTCCTAGGAAGACAAATTAATATCATTATTATTAATATTATTATTATTAATATTAATATTACTATTATTATTATTATTATTTTTATTATTCTTATTAGTATTCTTATTATTATCATTATCATTATTATTATCATTATTATTATTATCATTAATATTATTATTATTATTATTATTATCATTATCATTAACATTATCATTATCATTATTATTTTTTATTATATTTATTATTATTATTATTATTATTATTATTATTATTATAATATATTATTGTTATTATTGTTATTATTATTATTATTGTTGTTGTTGTTGTTGTTACTATTATTAATATTATAATAATGATAATAATAATAAATCGACCCCAGGACTTATTCTTTGGAAGCCTAGTACTTATTGTATCTGTCTCTTTTGCCGAACCACTAAGTTACGGGGACATAAACACACCAGCATTGGTCGTCAAGCAATGTTGGGGTTGACAAGCACAAACACACACACACATACACATATGTGTGATGGGCTTCTTTCAGTTTCTGTCTACCAAATCCACTCATAAGGCTTTGGTCGGCCCAAGGCTATTGTAGAAGACACTTCCCCAATGTGCCACGCAGTGGGACTGAACCCAGAACCATGTGGTTGGTAAGCAAGCTACTTACCACACAGCCACTCCTACACCTGTAGTGTGTGACACTTACAGCACCTATGTTTCTCAAGCGGTCACCCATCTAAGTACTAACTAGGCTCGACATTACTTAACTTCGGTGATTGCACAAGAACCAATGCTTTCAACGTGATATGGTAATGAAAATGTTTTTGTTTGAAATTATTGAAAAAAACTACCCAATAAAACACATTAACTATTCAACTTCTGTAATAAGCAATATGTTCCATAGAAATGAGAAGGGAAAAATCAAATAAAGTTCTATTGAAATTATTGAACATTGAAACTAGAATATCAGAAATACTTAATATCTTAAAATTTTGGTTTATCTTCCCCCCCTCCCTCCTTTGAATATGCTAATTGAAGCTACTGATCTGATCCATTGAAGATGTAAATGTTAGAGAATTCTGAATTATTATCTGAAATTATTAATATTTTGCAAATATTTGGTATATATATCTTCTTGTTATACATACATAAGTACACCCCGTATCACACACATGTAATTTATTCATATATATATATATATATATATATATATATATATATATATATACATACATTATAATGCACATACACACACAAAATACTATCATCATTTTGCATCTGTTTTCCATGCATGGGTAGGATGGTTTAGTGGGATTCAGTGAGGCAGAGAACTATATCTTTGCTCAAATAACTCATTTTTGGCATGGCTCCTATGAATTGATGCCCTTCCTAACTCCCAGCTGTAGAAACCATACCCAAACTGTGACCTTGGTGCAAAGAGGATGGTCCTCCAACTCACTATACATAATACATACATACCAGTACCGGTGGTACGTAAGAGAACCATCTGAACGTGGCTGTTGCCAGCGCTGCCCCAATGGCCTCGTGCCGGTGGCACGTAAAAAGCACTATCCGATCGTGACCGTTGCCAGCCTTGCCTGGCCCCTGTGCTGGTGGCACGTAAAAAGCACCACCCATTCGTGGCCGTTTGCCAGCCTCGTCTGGCACGTAAAAAGCAACCACTACACTCACGGAGTGGTTGGCGTTTGGAGGGGCGTCCAGCTGTAGAAACAATGCCAGATCAGATTGGCTTCCCAGACCCCAGTTGAACCGTCCAACCCATGCTAGCGTAGAAGGCGGACGCTAAACGACGATGATGATGATGATATTTATATATACACATTCACACACACACACACACATATATATACACTTATGTATCACCATCATCATCATTTGGTGTCCCCTTTTCCATGCTAGTGTATGTTGGACCGTTTGACAAGAACAGACAAGCCAGAGAGCTGCGCCAGGTTCTGTGTCTGCTTTGGCATGATTTCTACGGCTGGATGCCCCTCCATAACGCCAACCATTTCAGAAAGTGTAATGGATGCTTATTACATGCCACTAATACCATTGATGTTACCAAGTACCTATAAGGCAAAACAAAAGTGGGAGTATATAATGGAGGAATAAGAAACTAGGATAGAAGGTCAGGAGTAGGTATCTTGCTGAAGAGGTGAATGTATAGCTTGACCACCTAGAAAGAGAGGAAGCGAAAGAAATCAAAGTACAAGGTGAATATGAGAGACAGATATGTATATATTCACATATTTTGTCTGCTACTAGTACTTATGTTAAAAAGCACAGAAGTATCAATAACAGATGAAAAGTCTCCAGCACTGGTGATGGAATTGCTAGATCGCATGATCTCTGCTTATTTGAGTATCCACTATCAACTGCATGCTTAGACAAATTTCTTCTTTGCTTGATACATTAAAAAAAACAGTGATTAATCAGTCACCAGTGTTGCAAATAGCTGGTGTGTTGGGTAAAAATTCATTAATGGAAGCTGTATAAATATCATATATATACATATTTATATGCATGTATCTATCTGTCTATATGGATATCTATGTATATATGCAGGTAGATTTGGATATATATATATATATATATATATATATATATAGGGAAAGTTTACGAAAAAAAACAAAAGACGAAGACAGGTGGTGTACAAAACAAACAGATGTATTAGTATAGCGCTCAGGAATAGAAAAAGTCTTTTACGTTTCGAGCTTATGCTCTTCTACAGAAAGGTACACAGAAAAAACAAGGAGAGAAGCATGAGAGAGAGAGATAGGATGGGGGAGAGAAATATGGATATATATATATATATATGTGTGTGTGTGTGTGTGTGTGTGTGTGTGTGTGAAGGTATGTGTCCTAGTAGATAGGGTTTGTACTGACAATCGCAAGATAGTGGCTTCAATTTCCAGACTGGTGGTACACTGTGTTCTTGAGCAGAACAATTCATTTCACATTGCTCCCGTCCCTGCAATGGTCTGGCGTTCCATTCAATGGGAGTGTTGGTCTTCCTACCTAACCAGTGAGGTAGCATCATTAGAAAGCTGCAATTCAGGGAAGTGCATTGTGATCAGCAGTTTTTAACTACATCTGATGGTCTGGTTGATATACACACACAATATATTGGAATAAGGATTTCAAAATCAGGGCAAATACTTTATAAGCACTATGTCAGTTAGTCAATTTGAAGTTTGCTTTGAAGAATTTCACATAAAATTACAGAGTATATTAAAAAGTCACAAAGAAGAATGAATAATTACACATCTTTAATTGATAGTTTACAACATATAAAATGCCAACACATTTCTGTTACACAAGCGTTTTGGAATCCTTGGATATGATGGTTTAGCACACTTATCAATTCACATTAAAGTGATTATAGTACCATATAGCTCCGCCTACTACTTGTCAAGCTTCAAGCATATAGTTTCCATCCGGATATTGTACGATGGGTTGGTGCCTTCCTCTCAGATCGCTCCTTCCAAGTCCAAGTTAATGGTTCGCGGTCCGACGTCTCCAGTGCGAGCAGTGGCGTGCCTCAAGGTTCAGTGCTTGGGCCCTTGTTGTTCTTAGTCTTCATAAATGACTTGCCCGACGACCTCACGCAACACACCCTTCTATTTGCCGACGATATCAAACTGGTCGCTCCTCGCGGTAGTATAGAGGATCTTCGTCGATGCCTCCACCAAATTTGGAAGTGGTCTAACAATTGGGACCTGTGTCTGAACGTGTCAAAGTGCTGTCATCTGCCTGTCGGCTCTACTCCTGCAACTCAACTTGATTTCGAGCCGGGTCGTCTGCTGCTGGAGAGGACCGATCAGGTAAAGGACCTGGGTATCTTGGTGGATTCCTCCTTTTCGCCTTCGGCCCAGTGCGTCCATGCTGCCAACAAAGCGCGCGGAATTCTGTTTTTGATTCGACGGTCATTCGGAATGCTCACATCAGCCATATTCCTACCACTCTATGTCACGCTGGTGAGACCTATATTGGAGTATGGGATTCAAGCCTCTTCTCCTTATCTCCTCAAATACATAAAGCACCTCGAAAGAGTCCAGAGGCTGGCTACCCGCATGGTTCATGGTCTCAAAAATTTGTCCTACGAAGAAAGGCTGAGGACGCTCGACCTTTGTTCTCTTGAAAAACGCCGCCGCCGTGGTGATCTCATTCTCGCCCACAACATCATAAGCGGGAAGTGTAACCTCTCGAAAGAGCTGTTCTTCACTCCTGCTCCGGAGCGTCGGCTGCGGGGTCATTCCGAAAAGCTCTACCTGCGACGATTTCATCTCAATCGAAGGAGAGGAGCTTTCTCCGTCCGGGTTGCGGATCCGTGGAACAAGCTGCCAGACGAGATGGTGAAGATGCCGACGACCGCTTTGTTCAAAGCCTCCCTGGACCTCAAGTGGCCTGAACTCTTTACATGAACACCACCCTGTACTTAACTCCATGTCCCCCTACATGGCCTTGCTATTTGCTTTTGAGCCAAATTAACTAAATAACTAACAATGAATCAGAATTTTAATGCAATGACATCGACGCAGTACTGCAATGTGGTGGTAAACAATCATCATCATCATCATCAACCTCAGCTTTATATTATATATACGTATAAGTATATTATACATACATATGTATATGTGGGCGTATATATATATATTATTAAATATAAGGGTAGCAAAAATTCTAGAAAAAATTCTCCGCTACAAGCGGTTATATATATATATATATATATATATATATATATATATATATATATCACTTCAGTTGATCACTTGACCGACCAGTCCGTCAGGCGTCCACTTGACATCGCTGGTCACAGCACGCTGTTAATTCCTCTCTGGATCGCGCCTTTCTCATCCACGTGATCCCAATCGTCATCCTGAAATCGTAACTCCACCGTCGTGGAGGTCTTCCGGGTGGTCTTTCCGCTCGCGCGGGTACCACTCGGCAACTGCATGGGTCTACTGATTATATATATATATATATATATATATCCTTGTTCGCACTAACCCAAGATCCGTTATTCATATATATATATATATATATATATATATATATATATATATATATATATATATATATATATATATATATATATATATATATATATATATATATATATATATATTATTTATACATATATACATATAGACATACAGATAGATAGATAAATAGATAGATAAGATAGATAGATTGATGAGATACATAGGTAGATAAGATAGGTATATATAAAGATAAGTGTATATATATATATAAAATGACATTTGTCTGGCCAGCCTACGCACAGCACACACTCAGTGACACGAGACTGGACAGAGAACAGAGCCAAATTCTTAGAAAACCACAGGGGGTCCAGTAAACCAACGGAATAACAATAATTCTTCTTCCCTATCAGATACAAACGCACACACGCACACACACACACATACACACACACACACATACACATACACACATGTTTTCTCTGTCTCACTTCCTCCTCACCCTTTTATACTGTTTTATTCCTCCCCACCACTACTACGAAACTATAAAATGTTCAAATTACTCACAAGGAATTGATTTGAAAAGCCCACTCGATTGGGAGAAAGCGCTAATCCGAATGATATGATCTGAATGATATGATATATATGTAAAAAATGTAATATATAAATAAATATCTATAAATATGAACCATCCGATCTGATTACCTCATTTTTTCCAATATATATATATATATATATATATATATATATATATATATATATATATATATATATATATATATAGCTATATGGATCGATAGATAGATAGATAGATAGATAGATAGATAGATAGATAGATAGATAGATAGATAGATAGATAGATAGATAGATAGATAGGTAGATAGAGGCTTACATAGATAGATAGATAGATAGAGTGATAGACAGATAGATATAATATATGTGTGTGTCCGTGTAATTATAATAAGGGCTTAGAAATAAATTTGCTAGCTATATGCTGAGAAAAAGATATTGATGACGACCGTAACGAATATGATGAGCTGGAGGGGGATTGTGAAGATTATCATAATCAAGATGATGATCATTTGAATGAGAAGATGAGCTATAAATTTTCCAGTGGAGTTGTTAAATGAACAAAATCCACGTGAATTCCACCTCATATTCTGGTGATGAACGTTTGGAGTATTATAATGTGAGAACGAAACCTCAGACCCCTGAAGAGTTTACTAAATAGAACATGAGCAATAATTATAGAAGAGTGCAACCATCTTCTTTATACAGCAGAAATATTTACTGGCAACAGTTAAGAAGAATGGGTTTTCATTTCACGAATTTATTTCTCACATGGCGAGACAAATCTACTTTTTCAGCATAATCACAGCCAGTTCCCCTTGATACTATTCTTTGTTATTGTAAACATAGTTTTCTCCCAGACCTACCAGATGCAAGTGAAACGAAAAGAATGCTTCCTCACTCTAAATGGCATCAACTATTCTCTCAAACAACTATTTGTCTGAAATGAAGTCTTTTGATTCCCTCCTCAAATTAAGTTCGGTCCTCCAAAATATCCGTTTGAACATTAGAATGAAAATTAAGAACTGGGTCTGGTAAGCCTAATGTGGTACAACTAACACCATGCAATCACAATATCAAATCTATTCCCTGTATGAATTGTTAAAGGAAATTTTAAAGTAGCTTCGTTAAAAGTCTTCAATGAATGTACTTTCAATCAGCTGATACAGTTCTACAGGGTATTTAAGCGCGTCAACTGCATATAGCTATGCATAGCTTCGCCTCGGTTAAGATTGGCGAAACATCAATACCTGCAGATTCTTCTAGACATCTCATTCACTTACCATCATAACTACGTAAAGTATATTTTTCTGCTGTCTTCGATAATGTTTCAAATACTTCAGCTTTTCGATTCCCAGTCGGTAAATCTTTAAAATTTAAGGCTCCTCGAATATATAATAGTAATGGAGGAAGATAAAATCTATCGGGCGGACATAAGAAATCTTGGGTGGCCACAAGAAGGAGAACAACAACAACACGACTCTGCAAAGTTAGCTATAGTAAATATAGCCTCATATGCAGGTAACAATGATGAAATTTCATAAAGAGCCTCAAGTGTAACAGTAGGAGATAGGGAAACCAAAAGTCCAAAGGGGTTGAAGACCTTTAAAAAAAATGAAGTAAGATTATCTGACTGGCAAGAGAAGGCTTTGCACGGTAGATCTCCAAAGATAATCTCAGGAGAAAATAATGAGACAGCTGTGGATTCACAAAGCAAGGCTGAAAAGGGAAACAAAACTGTTGCTAGTAATAACACAAGGTTTGATATTGAGGACTATTTGGATAAAATCCAGGATAGAAGAAAATCAGGCAGATTAACAAAGCAGGTTAAGTAAATCAAAGGGTAAAGAACTACTCATGATAAGTTGTGTAGAATAATCCAGAGGAAATTATGTAGATAGCTAGAAATTGACCATACAGATAAGTGTTATAAATATGAATCTAGTAAAGTGCTAGAAAATAAGAAAAAATATAAGACATAGTGGGATTTTATTATTCAGGCCGAGAGATTAATAGAAGCTACAAAGCCTCATTTAGAAGTAGTAGCCTAAGAGAAAGGAAAGTGTCAGGTAATTGACTTTACAATCCCAAATGATGAGAAAATCAATATGGAAACTATACAGAAAATAGCAAAGTACCAGGGTCTAGCCATTCAGTTATAGAGGCTAGAAAATGTGTGGATAAAATGTATCCCTGTAGCTATAAGTGCATTACGAATTATCCCTAAGGGTTTCACAAAGAAATAGAAAAACTAGGCGTAAAACCTACTTTAGTGCAGCTCCAGGAAAGCGTGTTATTAGGGACAGCTAGGAAACTTAGGAAGGTTTTTCGCATATAAGGTTACTTGCTGTAGCCCAATGTTAAGAACTTTTCTTGTTCCAGTCTAATCTGTTGTGCGTAGAGGAAATAATAATTCTTACTTGTAAATAAAATGGGCTGTTTTTTTCCTAATTTTGGTGGTGGGGACTAGATGATTACATCGACCCCGATGTAATTTATCAACCCCGAAAGGATCAAATATAAAATCGATTTCGCCGCTCTAATAATAATAATAATAATAATAATAATAATAATAATAATAATAATAATCAACCCCGAAAGGATCAAATATAAAATCGATTTCGCCGCTCTAATAATAATAATAATAATAATAATAATAATAATAATAATAATAATAATAATAATAATAATAATAATAATAATAATAATAATAAATGCCCTGATGCAGTACAAGGCAGTGGCTCTCATGGCTTCTGATCTTAACTGACTGGAAGTGTTATCATGTACATTGTTTTGTCTTGGTATAAAAGATGGGCTACAGCAAATATTCTGCTCAATACCACAGGTTTGCTTGTCAGTTGTTTGACCTTAACCAGTTGAGCATGTCCCTTAGTGGCTGACGATATGTGCATCTCTGATCACGAGCAGAAGTAGTGGGGGAGCATCATGGCCATGTGTTGAGAGGGATTCTTTGGAGTTTGAATGGTTCACCTCTGGAAACATAGGTGTTTCGTTCAACATCCTAAAGCAACCCTTATTCAGGGACCGTTTGAGCAGGATGGGCTACTCAACCTGAAGAAAATTCTAACTGGGCCCCACCTGCAAGGTCATGTGTTGTTTATCTTGATATGAGATCACCATGTCGCGCACATATGGTTGTGATGCATGTGCCTGGTGTACCTTTATCAGACGGGTAGTCATGATGGTATATTGGGCTTCGTATATTTTACCCCAGTGTCACTTTGATGGCATGAACTGCTCTCTCACTCAATAATAATAATAATGATAATAATAATGATGATGATAATAATAATAATGTTGATGATGATAATAATAATTATGATGATAATAATAATGATGATGGTGATAATGATAATAATAATAATAATAATGTTGATGATAGTAATAATAATAATAATAATAATGATATAATAATAATAATAATAATAATAATAATAATAATAATAATAATAATAATAATAATAATAATAATAGCCTTTGACAAACAGGAAGCAAAAGAAAACGGCAACCATCTGCTAAGATGGAGCAATCATCTTATGTGTATGTATATGTATATATATATATATATATATATATATTAATATAT
Source organism: Octopus sinensis (assembly GCF_006345805.1). NCBI lineage: Eukaryota > Metazoa > Mollusca > Cephalopoda > Octopoda > Octopodidae > Octopus > Octopus sinensis. The sequence continues at coordinate 75,581 of NW_021836152.1, forward strand.
ATATATATATATATAATATTTCATAACTTTAAAGTTTAAGAAAGCTCACCGTGTTTTGTCAATTATAAATAATCCATATAAATATATGCCCTCGACGGAAAAAGTAGTGTTTGCAGTACAAATATATACATATATATATATATATATATATATATATATATATATATATATATATATATATATATATATATATATATATATATATATTGTTACGGGCGGACCCCCCGTCGAACGAAAGCTGTTACGGAATCCCTCACACAGGCCCGTTCGATGCAGCGAATGTTCGCCACGAAAACTCGGAGAGGAGAGAGAGACAACAACAACAGCAGCAGGAAGAAGAGACACAGAGGCAATTGGCTCACATTTAACGCTTGTTTATGACAATCATTACAACATCAAATACAATGTTAAATACATCAGACATATCAAAGAAAATACATGCAAGAAACAGGTATACAACAGGTAAATACAAGCAAGTAACAGAATCAACACATCACAGCATTTAAACTGTCCGGGTAACAACACATCAAATGCAATAACAACAGCATTTCAAGAGTACACGTCCGGAGACAACAGTTATGTTTCAAATCACATTAAAGTTACAGTTCAAAGGACATTAAAGGCCTATACAGTTCAATGTTCATTACACAGTTCTCTTTCCAACAACTCTGTACACAATGTCTTTACACAGTTCACATTGCTCTTTTCACTGTCTCATTTCTTTTCAACAGTCTCTTTACATCGATTCTTTTTCCTTCTTTTTCTTCACATATCAATACACAATTCACGTACCTTAGTTCCTACTAGAATAGCCAGTATCTCATATTGCACCTCATCTCTCTCAGTACTGCTAACTCCAACTTGCTAAACACTTGCCCTGAATTCCAAATCCTCGCTCCTAAATCCAACCGCTCGCCTTGACGACCAAATACCGACTGCCCAAAACCTCCTGCTCTGTCACTACCTTCAATCTCTCTCTTAGCTCTAATACTCTCTCTATCGCCGCTCAGATTCCTTAATCTGTCTTCCTCACTACTTTCTTCTTCCTCTTCTTCACTGTCTCTAACACACTGAACTGCTTACTTAAGGAGGCAGCCCTCCAAATGAACCCTAATTCACCCGAAGGTGTCGGGGAGTCTCCCCAGAGCTAATTAATCAACCCGCATCCGGCAGAACAATGGATTCATTGCCAAATGTAGGTCGCCGGCTCTGTCCTTAAGTTGAACTCACAACAATATTTATATATTTATATATATATAACAACCCTTTCCAGAAAATAAGAAAACCAAAACAACACCCAAACACCGATACACACCTGTCTAAAAATCGGAACCTTCACTACTTTCAAAAAAAGAATACAGGACCTAACCCTATCTCTGTAAGCAGCCAGCGATACAATATCAGGAATACCCCCACTTCAAGCAGAGAAAGGATAAATCAACACCCACAGCATAGACACTGCAACCTTATCCCCACCCAAAAGAGTTACCAACGAAATCTCCGTCCCATCAACCGGTTAAACAACCATGCACAACAAACCCACACCACTTACAATGATTACCAACGAAGGCCTCCTAGAACACCACACCCGAATATGGGATATCGGGATGCTCTCCTCAATACTGCCCCAAGAACACACACCATAAATCACAACAGGAGACCCCACATCAACAAAGAACAACTATATAATAGCTACCGTCCCAACCACCGCATTCATTTTTTAGACCCAATACGCAAACACAGAGACACAAGATAGCACCAAACAAGCAGGAGGAACCAAAAGTAATAAAAATTATCAATCTAACTCACAAGGAACTAACAGCAAACCAAATAAACATACTTTCCAAAGGACTCAAGTTTGAACCCACCCCACAACACCCCAACTACAACGAAATGAAAGAAGACATCGCAGAATTCTGCAGAAAATTAAGACTTACTGAGGAGCTATACGATAAATACAACGAGGACGAATCGTTAGCCAGAAATAGGAGTAACTACACCCCCTCGAAAGGTAAGAACAAAACACTTGATGATTTCTGTGACCACATATCTAATTACCCATATCAACATATGCACAAACAAAAACACAAACCAAACTTCAGCAAAAAAGAATGGGCTGAGTTGAACAAATTAAAACAAGATAAAACAATAACAATCAAAGAGGCCGATAAAGGGAGTGCTGTTGTCTTAATGGATACGACATTTTACATAACTTTGGTACTTTCTATGCTGGAAGACACAACATACTATGAAAAGGCACAAAACTACAGTCAACAAAAAATAATGAGGGAACTAAAATCCATATTAAACCCATACAAAGCAGGGCTCACCGACAAAGAATATGATTGTATGACCAATTTCACAAGTAAAACCAGCCAATTCTACGGTATACCTAAGATCCACAAAAGTGAAAAAATAACCAACGCATGCAAGATAGCTACAGACAAAATAATTAAAGTCCCTAATCCTAATGACCTCAAATTGAGACCCATAATAGCAGGTCCCGCATGCGAAGCCCACCGCCTCAGTAACTTTTTAGACACCCTGTTAAAACCACTCCTCAAACATGTCAAAAGCTATATAAGGGACGACTTAGATATGCTCAATCACTTACCGAATACTATAAACAAAAACACCATACTGGTATCCTTCGATGTAGTCAACCTCTACTCCAATATCCCCCACAACCTAGGACTAGAGGCAATCCAATTCTGGCTAGAGAATCACGCCAACGAACTACCACACCGCATCAAAAACGAATTCGTGATAGAAGGGGTTAAATTCATCCTGGAAAATAACTTCTTCGCCTTCAATGACAACTTCTACCGACAAAAATCGGGGACTGCGATGGGTACACGAATGGCCCCCTCCTTTGCCAACCTAGTCATAGGATATCTAGAGATCAGTCTGTATCGTAAGGTTCTAAAAAGATATGGCAGCCCTTTCTCCATCTACATAGAAAACAACTGGAAGAGATATCTAGATGACTGTTTCATTCTTTGGCATAAAAATATAGAAAAACTCATAGAATTCCAGGAAATTTTAAACGGACTGGACGTAAACATCCAATTCACGATGGAATATAGCCAGCAACAACTCCCCTTCCTCGATATCCTCATTAAGAAAGCTAATAATATAATAGAAACAGACATATACTATAAGCCTACAGACTCTAAGCAATATCTTCCATTCAATTCATGCCACCCCAGACACACCAGGATGAATATCCCCTTCAATCTAGCAAAAAGGATATGCACTATAGTCTCTAACGCAAACACCAGAGACACACGACTACAAGAACTAAAAGATACCCTTATCACCAGGAACTATCCACCTTCACTTATTGACAAGTGCATTCAACGTGCCCTTCAACTTAACATCAAGGAACTGAGACATCCCAAATCAAAGAAAAACTTACAACCAAAAGCCGTACCATACATCTCCACACACAACCCTCTCAATAACGAAGCCTTCGGCACCATCCTCCACAACATACCCCTCCTAAAAAAAGACCACAGAATGAACACAATCCTCCAAACACACACGATCATAAAAAGCAAAAGACAGCCTAGATCCATGAAAAGTCTCCTAACACAAGCCCGAAGTCACTCTTCAACACAGAAGCCGACAGTAAAAAAATGTGGAAGACCCAATTGCGGGATATGCGACTATCTAATTGAGGGATCAGAGTTCTCCTTCAAACAGGGACAACGGTTTACAGTGAAAAGCAACTTCACATGTGCTTCGGAGAACCTAATATACTCACTAACCTGCTCCGGGTGTCAAGAGCAGTACATAGGCCAAACAAAAAATAGTTTGCGTAAACGAATGGCCCTGCACAGATCCCAGATAAAAATTCCCCAAAACAGAAAAATAGCTTTTAGCCAACACATAGATACTTGCGCCAACAAAAAAACACCAAGCTTCAGGATTTTCCCCCTCTACCAATTTAGGGACGATACAACCTCGAGACAACGAATAAGTAAAGAAAATCTCTTTATTACAAAATACAGGCCACTTCTTAACGGGTCTACGACAAACAATTAATATACCTCAACTTTAGAATAAAAGAAATATATACACACACAAATATTACATTCCATAGAATCCATTACTAATCAGCCCCATCGCAGCTATACTTTCACCCATTCATATTCTCCCTTCTCTGTTTTTTTTTCTTCTTCTTCCTCTTCTTCTTCATCATCATCATTATCATCATCATCGTCGTCATCATCATCACCACCATCATCATCATCATCATCATCATCATCTTCTCCTTCTCCTTCTTCTTCTTCTTCTTCTTCTTCTTCTTCTCCTTCTTCTTCTTCTTCATCATCATCATCATCATCAACATCGTCATCTTCTTCTTCTTCTACTTCTCCACCTTCTACCCCTTAACCTTGTCACTAATGTCTTTTAGTATAACGCCTACACAAATTCCATAAACAATTCCTGAATTGGACTGCGACTGCTGGCCGCCACTGACCATTCAAAATACGACCATCAGGGCACTCCCAGATTTTCCCACTCCCACCCCCTCTCCACATCAGCATTCTTCTTCTCCTACCCTACCAAGAACTCACAACGACCTCGAACACACAAGTGCAAACAAGGGAGTCAGAGAAAGGCAGAATGCCACTTATATCTGAACACTACTATAGAAATATTCCTTTAAAAAAACTTTTCTTCTAATTTTTCTAAATTTAATTATTTAATCGTTACAGTTGAAAAGGTCTCAAAATGACCGAAACCGGTACTGAAAGATTCACTATAAAATTATTTTAGCATTTTCTATTTTTGACTTGTTTTTTCATATATATATATATATATACATATATATATACATATATATATATATATATATATATATATATATATGTATATATATATATATATATATATATATATATATATATATATATATATATATATATATATATATATATATATATATTGTTATATTTCGGAATGGTCATATTGCCAGTTTAGCCAATAAAAACACACGCACTATATATTTGGTGTTATTTTGCTTCGGTGTTATTTATTTTTTACATTAATCTTAATCTTATTTCGGCCAGAGTTCTTTCGTCACATTCCTGTGACCGCATCAGTGGTCCTTTGTTTTCTTCTTTCTTATTTGTGTCTCTCCTTACTAACCGTCAGCCATTTTGTATTTGTATTGTATGTTGTCATTTGCGTATGCTTATATCTCTATGTGCGTCTATGTTTATTTAATGTGTGTATGTGCGGGGATGCCTGTAATATTTGTGTCTTCTGTTTATATACGTTCATGTATATAAATACAACCTCATATCGCCAATACAAGAATAACAACTGTACAGGCGCATGAGGAGAGAGAAAAGTTCCTCAACTCCCACATGATGATGTGGACAATTGTTCTGGGACCCCAGAAACGTACAGCAAATAATTTCAAAGCCTGGAACAGTGATATCCCGGCACTGTATGGACTTCGCAAGGACCATAAAGTAATTACTGACCCTATAGCAGGACCACCAACAAGACCAGTCTGTGGAGCGAATATCGCTAGCAATTACAGAATCTCCTACTTCCTCTCAATGATCATACGCCCTATAATCCGGATGTCACCTGATGTTTTTGACAGCACAGCAGATCTCCTCAGCAGGATCAATGACTGTAACAACACTTGTGACCTGGCAGGATGTATGGTGGGTAGCACGGATGTGGTATCCCTATACCCATCGATCGACGTAGATTTTTCGGTGGAGAAGTGCGTGGAGATGATCAGCGAGAGCCAGGTGGAGTTCCGTAATGTCAACATAGAAGAACTGGGCCTCCTACTTAGACTGACATGTAATAATGAATACTTAGATAAACATAATCTTAGTAGTTTCTGCCCCAGTAGATGTTTAAGAGGTAGACCGCCCACAATTACTTCTATGGCTAGGAAGACACATATAGAAAGATGGCGCGGATGGACCAGAGCTATACGGAGCCCCGCAAATGTCCATCAGGTAAAGAAAATGATCGCACATGCACCAGGAGCTAGTATAAGAGTTACCCTAAAAGGCCACACGTTTCAGTTTAATAATAAAATATATGCCCAGGTCGAGGGGGCAGCCATCGGCGTTAGTATCGCTGGTGATGTGGCTAACCTTTTCATGGTATAGTGAGACAGAATGCTTAAAGAACGCCCAACACAGAACTCCATACTCGTAAACATGTACTCTCGCTATGTTGATGATATCAACATAGTGGCAAGGGCACCCCCACAAGAAAGTAATGTTGATATAGTATTAGAAACTAATACTATGGAGATCATCCATCAAATAGCTAACTCCATCCACCAGAGTATTAAGGTCACAGTAGACTACCCCAATAAACACCCCAACCATAGACTACCAGTAATAGACACTGAACTCTGGCTAGAAATTGTGACTAATAAAACCCAAATCCTTCATTCATACTATGCCAAACCTATGGCCTCAAAATACTTGATCCACCGGAACTCAGCCATTGCGGACAATGCCAAATTTAATATTTTGATGGCAGACCTCGTCAGAACAATGAGAAATGTGTCACGCATGTGCGAGACCACAGAGTTAAAGAGACACATACAATATTTCATTCACCGCATGCAGTTCTCAGGTTACAGCCATAAAGAAAGGATCAGAGTATACAAAGGAGCCATGAAGAAATTTGATAACATATTATGTAATGATAGGAATGGGACTTGCCCACTCTATAGAAACAAGCCATGGAACACTATAGAAAGGACAAAAAAGAAAATAGAGAAGGTCAACTCTTGGTATGATAGCCATAAATACCAGAGTGTCATGTTCGTTCACACCACCCCTGGAGGTGAACTGGCGTACCGCTTTAGAAGGACCCTAGACAAACTTAAGCTAAGAATTAAGGTTGTTGAAAAGCCAGGCTACCCTATCAAATCTATAATTGGTAGAACCTATCCTTCTAGTAGAACCCCATGTACGGACAAGTACTGTACTGTATGTAGATTTAGCCCAAAAACAAACTGTAAAGCCAGAAATGTAGTCTATAGTATAAGATGTATAGAGGGACGATGCAGTAACAAGACAACGATATACGTAGGGGAAACGGCAAGAAGCATAGGAGAGCGGGTAAATGGCCATTGGAGACAACTCAAGGAAGGTAAAAGCTCATCGATTCTGTACCAACACGCCGAACAGGAACACGGGGGATCAATCAATAACATTGAAATTAAAATATTGTCCACACATAGAACAGATGCAACAATTAAACAAATTACAGAAGCTACACACATAATAAAAAATAAACCTAGCCTGAATAGAAAACTAGAATGGAGCACTAACACACACCACAACATATCACGATAGAGGATTCCTAAAACATAATAAATACACAGATAAAAAAACAAATAGAAATAAATAACTATATATATATATATATTGATTCGATTTATAATTATTATTACTAGTATTGTTGTTATACATACATACATACATACAAGCATAGGTAATGATAATAATAAGTGGATGTAAACACATGAACAAAATAACACCAAATATATAGTGCGTGTGTTTTTATTGGCTAAACTGGCAATATGACCATTCCGAAATATAACAATATCTGTTTCAACACACGACTTCACATAAAAATTCTTGCACACAAATATTTAAACGTCTTTTTGTTTCTCTCTCCCAAGTCAGTAGCAAGCTACACAGCTTCAAAACTTAACTGACCTTAAATATATATATATTTGTAACCACGTGTTTGCCTACAAACCCGCAAGTACGTTTTTATTTAACTACAAATTGTTATATACACTTGTTTTTCTTTTAATATCTTCAAACAACCAAATAATCAAAAACTCACACCCTTAAGAGAGAACATTTATATATATATACACTTCTTTAACTCCCAAGAAAGAATATATATATATCAAAAATCAAAAGAAAAACAAACATGACTAACTTGCAGGCCTGCAACAGACGAAATTGGTCTGATAATGAAATTGATGTTTTAATAAACACTTGGTTCTCTCTTTCCCAAACAGAAAATTTAAATGTTTTATGTTTGAATGAGATTGCCGAAAAAACATCACAAATAATCAACACACGATCCGTCAAACAGATTCGTAGCAAACTGAAGCATATCGAAGCTTCTTTCAAACTGACAAAAAGCCATTTTGAAAAAAATCTTTATATTTTCACTGTTCAAGAACAGCAACAGCATGAAAATCAACAGCCACAACAACGACAACAACAGAATGAGCCACTCCTAGTTCCCAGCACAATAACTGACCCTAACATCGGTCAAGCACAACAACAACAACAACAGCCACAGCAACAAGAACAACAACAGCCACTCCTCAACTCTAGCATACTAGATGATTCACTAAATGCCAGTATTTTTTCACCGCTCTCACAGCAACCACCACAATTATCATCATCATCATCACCACCGCTGCCACCATCGTCTTCTATCACCAAAAATACCAACAAAAAACCAAATAAGAAACCACTGCTCTCTTCCCCCACATCACCACCTCAATACTACTGTAGTAACAAAAACTTAAAGAAACATATGAAGCAGAATGCGCCCCCCCCACGGCACAAACAAGAAACCCCAAAATATGCCGCTATTCACTGCGCCAGAGACTCTGCACAAATAGTGGCTGCATATGTCTGCTGAGTGAGTGTCCCTTCACTCATCTTCCAGGGACCCGACGCACAAACAGAAACGGGGCTTCAAGCCAACACACAAACCTGAATAAAAATAAAAATAAAATCTTCACGCATCTACCCGGCACTAGACGCACTACCGGCCAAGGCCAAAGCACGCATCCCACAATAACATCAACACCACCAAATAGTAAATCGAAATTCAAAACACACACAACTCGGAGTCCCAAAATCTGCCGGTATTCCCAACGTGAGAGAATATGTCTGCTGAGTGACTGTCCCTTCACTCATCTTCCAGGGACCCGACGCACAAACAGAAACGGGGCTTCAAGCCAACACACAAACCTGAATAAAAATAAAAATAAAAACATGGCAAAAGAGATACACAAAAACATTCTAACCATCACTCAACACCATCCTATGCTATTACCCCAGTGCACCAATTCCCCACCTTGCTGCCACTAACACACACAAAAAGTCCAAGCCCCCTGCAACAGTCAAAACCAGCCACTACACTAACCTCCACATTTCTACTCAATGCACAAGGTATCAGCCCTTCCATCAATGCACAAAAATGGAAGGTCCAATTCATTGAAGACTGGGTTGGTAACCATCCACACCACATCCCTTTCTTCATTCTCACTGAGACCCACCTTGACAACTCCCACTTGGAAGCCGAAGTGAGAGTGAAGAATTTCACAACCATCCGCGCGGATCGTATCGGCAGAAGGAAGGGTGGAACTGCCATTTTCCTGCATGATTCGTTTACGGCAGATGGAAATAGTATATTCTCCAACGGCTACTGTGAATCAGTCACCGTGCGCAACAAAGCCAATGACCTGACAGTAATTGGGCTCTATAGGCCGCCCCAAACACCCATACTGTGCTTTAAAGAATGCCTCAACAGCATTAAGTGCTTTATTCAACAGTGCCATTCTAGCAACCTACTCATGATGGGAGATTTCAATCTACCCTGTGTTGACTGGACTACAAACTGTTTGAAACCAAGCACTCCCGCCTCAACCGCCGACAAAGAAGCAGCAGAGTCACTTTTCGACTTTACGAATGAGTTTTTCTTGTCCCAACTTGTCCTTGCACCAACAAGACATCAGAAGAACATTTTGGACCTAGTGTTTAGTAACCACACTAACACTATACATAACGTTACAGTGGAAAAAACCCTTCTTTCAGACCACGACATGGTTCTCTGTAACATGAAGTTCCACCAGCCGAAAGCTAATCCTAGTGACCTCCCTCCAGCCCACCCATTTGACAACATGGATCTCCATAATGCCAACTGGGATGCAATCAGGAACGAGCTATCACATGTTAACTGGTCCTTTACACATACACACGTCTCCACCAACCATAAAACATCTTGGAAGATCTTTGTAGACAACATTTCTCATTGTTCTGACGAGGTCTGCCATCAAAATATTAAATTTGGCATTGTCCGCAATGGCTGAGTTCCGGTGGATCAAGTATTTTGAGGCCATAGGTTTGGCATAGTATGAATGAAGGATTTGGGTTTTATTAGTCACAATTTCTAGCCAGAGTTCAGTGTCTATTACTGGTAGTCTATGGTTGGGGTGTTTATTGGGGTAGTCTATTGTGACCTTAATACTCTGGTGGATGGAGTTAGCTATTTGCTGGATGATCTCCATAGTATTAGTTTCTAATACTATATCAACATTACTTTCTTGTGGGGGTGCCCTTGCCACTATGTTGATATCATCAACATAGCGAGAGTACATGTTTACGAGTATGGAGTTCTGTGTTGGGCGTTCTTTAAGCCTTCTGTCTCACTATACCATGAAAAGGTTAGCCACATCACCAGCGATACTAACGCCGATGGCTGCCCCCTCGACCTGGGCATATATTTTATTATTAAACTGAAACGTGTGGCCTTTTAGGGTAACTCTTATACTAGCTCCTGGTGCATGTGCGATCATTTCTTTACCTGATGGACATTTGCGGGGCTCCGTATGGCTCTGGTCCATCCGCGCCATCTTTCTATATGTGTCTTCCTAGCCATAGAAGTAATTGTGGGCGGTCTACCTCTTAAACATCTACTGGGGCAGAAACTACTAAGATTATGTTTATCTAAGTATTCATTATTACATGTCAGTCTAAGTAGGAGGCCCAGTTCTTCTATGTTGACATTACGGAACTCCACCTGGCTTTCGCTGATCATCTCCACGCACTTCTCCACCGAAAAATCTACGTCGATCGATGGGTATAGGGATACCACATCCGTGCTACCCACCATACATCCTGCCAGGTCACAAGTGTTGTTACAGTCATTGATCCTGCTGAGGAGATCTGCTGTGCTGTCACAAACATCAGGTGACATCCGGATTATAGGGCGTATGATCATTGAGAGGAAGTAGGAGATTCTGTAATTGCTAGCGATATTCGCTCTACAGACTGGTCTTGTTGGTGGTCCTGCTATAGGGTCAGTAATTACTTTATGGTCCTTGCGAAGTCCATACAGTGCCGGGATATCACTGTTCCAGGCTTTGAAATTATTTGCTGTACGTTTCTGGGGTCCCAGAACAATTGTCCACATCATCATGTGGGAGTTGAGGAACTTTTCTCTCTCCTCATGCGCCTGTACAGTTGTTATTCTTGTATTGGCGATATGAGGTTGTATTTATATACATGAACGTATATAAACAGAAGACACAAATATTACAGGCATCCCCGCACATACACACATTAAATAAACATAGACGCACATAGAGATATAAGCATACGCAAATGACAACATACAATACAAATACAAAATGGCTGACGGTTAGTAAGGAGAGACACAAATAAGAAAGAAGAAAACAAAGGACCACTGATGCGGTCACAGGAATGTGACGAAAGAACTCTGGCCGAAATAAGATTAAGATTAATGTAAAAATAAATAACACCGAAGCAAAATAACACCAAATATATAGTGCGTGTGTTTTTATTGGCTAAACTGGCAATATGACCATTCCAAAATATAACAATATATATATATATATATATATATGTATATATATATGTATATATATATATATATATGAAAAAACAAGTCAAAAATAGAAAATGCTAAAATAATTTTATAGTGAATCTTTCAGTACCGGTTTCGGTCATTTTGAGACCTTTTCAACTGTAACGATTAAATAATTAAATTTAGAAAAATTAGAAGAAAAGTTTTTTTAAAGGAATATTTCTATAGTAGTGTTCAGATATAAGTGGCATTCTGCCTTTCTCTGACTCCCTTGTTTGCACTTGTGTGTTCGAGGTCGTTGTGAGTTCTTGGTAGGGTAGGAGAAGAAGAATGCTGATGTGGAGAGGGGGTGGGAGTGGGAAAATCTGGGAGTGCCCTGATGGTCGTATTTTGAATGGTCAGTGGCGGCCAGCAGTCGCAGTCCAATTCAGGAATTGTTTATGGAATTTGTGTAGGCGTTATACTAAAAGACATTAGTGACAAGGTTAAGGGGTAGAAGGTGGAGAAGTAGAAGAAGAAGAAGATGACGATGTTGATGATGATGATGATGATGAAGAAGAAGAAGAAGAAGAAGAAGAAGAAGAAGAAGAAGAAGAAGAAGAAGAAGGAGAAGGAGAAGATGATGATGATGATGATGGTGGTGATGATGATGACGACGATGATGATGATAATGATGATGATGAAGAAGAAGAGGAAGAAGAAGAAAAAAAAACAGAGAAGGGAGAATATGAATGGGTGAAAGTATAGCTGCGATGGAGCTGATTAGTAATGGATTCTATGGAATGTAATATTTGTGTGTGTATATATTTCTTTTATTCTAAAGTTGAGGTATATTAATTGTTTGTCGTAGACCCGTTAAGAAGTGGCCTGTATTTTGTAATAAAGAGATTTTCTTTACTTATTCGTTGTCTCGAGGTTGTATCGTCCCTAAATTGGTAGAGGGGGAAAATCCTGAAGCTTGGTGTTTTTTTGTTGGCGCAAGTATCTATGTGTTGGCTAAAAGCTATTTTTCTGTTTTGGGGAATTTTTATCTGGGATCTGTGCAGGGCCATTCGTTTACGCAAACTATTTTTTGTTTGGCCTATGTACTGCTCTTGACACCCGGAGCAGGTTAGTGAGTATATTAGGTTCTCCGAAGCACATGTGAAGTTGCTTTTCACTGTAAACCGTTGTCCCTGTTTGAAGGAGAACTCTGATCCCTCAATTAGATAGTCGCATATCCCGCAATTGGGTCTTCCACATTTTTTTACTGTCGGCTTCTGTGTTGAAGAGTGACTTCGGGCTTGTGTTAGGAGACTTTTCATGGATCTAGGCTGTCTTTTGCTTTTTATGATCGTGTGTGTTTGGAGGATTGTGTTCATTCTGTGGTCTTTTTTTAGGAGGGGTATGTTGTGGAGGATGGTGCCGAAGGCTTCGTTATTGAGAGGGTTGTGTGTGGAGATGTATGGTACGGCTTTTGGTTGTAAGTTTTTCTTTGATTTGGGATGTCTCAGTTCCTTGATGTTAAGTTGAAGGGCACGTTGAATGCACTTGTCAATAAGTGAAGGTGGATAGTTCCTGGTGATAAGGGTATCTTTTAGTTCTTGTAGTCGTGTGTCTCTGGTGTTTGCGTTAGAGACTATAGTGCATATCCTTTTTGCTAGATTGAAGGGGATATTCATCCTGGTGTGTCTGGGGTGGCATGAATTGAATGGAAGATATTGCTTAGAGTCTGTAGGCTTATAGTATATGTCTGTTTCTATTATATTATTAGCTTTCTTAATGAGGATATCGAGGAAGGGGAGTTGTTGCTGGCTATATTCCATCGTGAATTGGATGTTTACGTCCAGTCCGTTTAAAATTTCCTGGAATTCTATGAGTTTTTCTATATTTTTATGCCAAAGAATGAAACAGTCATCTAGATATCTCTTCCAGTTGTTTTCTATGTAGATGGAGAAAGGGCTGCCATATCTTTTTAGAACCTTACGATACAGACTGATCTCTAGATATCCTATGACTAGGTTGGCAAAGGAGGGGGCCATTCGTGTACCCATCGCAGTCCCCGATTTTTGTCGGTAGAAGTTGTCATTGAAGGCGAAGAAGTTATTTTCCAGGATGAATTTAACCCCTTCTATCACGAATTCGTTTTTGATGCGGTGTGGTAGTTCGTTGGCGTGATTCTCTAGCCAGAATTGGATTGCCTCTAGTCCTAGGTTGTGGGGGATATTGGAGTAGAGGTTGACTACATCGAAGGATACCAGTATGGTGTTTTTGTTTATAGTATTCGGTAAGTGATTGAGCATATCTAAGTCGTCCCTTATATAGCTTTTGACATGTTTGAGGAGTGGTTTTAACAGGGTGTCTAAAAAGTTACTGAGGCGGTGGGCTTCGCATGCGGGACCTGCTATTATGGGTCTCAATTTGAGGTCATTAGGATTAGGGACTTTAATTATTTTGTCTGTAGCTATCTTGCATGCGTTGGTTATTTTTTTCACTTTTGTGGATCTTAGGTATACCGTAGAATTGGCTGGTTTTACTTGTGAAATTGGTCATACAATCATATTCTTTGTCGGTGAGCCCTGCTTTGTATGGGTTTAATATGGATTTTAGTTCCCTCATTATTTTTTGTTGACTGTAGTTTTGTGCCTTTTCATAGTATGTTGTGTCTTCCAGCATAGAAAGTACCAAAGTTATGTAAAATGTCGTATCCATTAAGACAACAGCACTCCCTTTATCGGCCTCTTTGATTGTTATTGTTTTATCTTGTTTTAATTTGTTCAACTCAGCCCATTCTTTTTTGCTGAAGTTTGGTTTGTGTTTTTGTTTGTGCATATGTTGATATGGGTAATTAGATATGTGGTCACAGAAATCATCAAGTGTTTTGTTCTTACCTTTCGAGGGGGTGTAGTTACTCCTATTTCTGGCTAACGATTCGTCCTCGTTGTATTTATCGTATAGCTCCTCAGTAAGTCTTAATTTTCTGCAGAATTCTGCGATGTCTTCTTTCATTTCGTTGTAGTTGGGGTGTTGTGGGGTGGGTTCAAACTTGAGTCCTTTGGAAAGTATGTTTATTTGGTTTGCTGTTAGTTCCTTGTGAGTTAGATTGATAATTTTTATTACTTTTGGTTCCTCCTGCTTGTTTGGTGCTATCTTGTGTCTCTGTGTTTGCGTATTGGGTCTAAAAAATGAATGCGGTGGTTGGGACGGTAGCTATTATATAGTTGTTCTTTGTTGATGTGGGGTCTCCTGTTGTGATTTATGGTGTGTGTTCTTGGGGCAGTATTGAGGAGAGCATCCCGATATCCCATATTCGGGTGTGGTGTTCTAGGAGGCCTTCGTTGGTAATCATTGTAAGTGGTGTGGGTTTGTTGTGCATGGTTGTTTAACCGGTTGATGGGACGGAGATTTCGTTGGTAACTCTTTTGGGTGGGGATAAGGTTGCAGTGTCTATGCTGTGGGTGTTGATTTATCCTTTCTCTGCTTGAAGTGGGGGTATTCCTGATATTGTATCGCTGGCTGCTTACAGAGATAGGGTTAGGTCCTGTATTCTTTTTTTGAAAGTAGTGAAGGTTCCGATTTTTAGACAGGTGTGTATCGGTGTTTGGGTGTTGTTTTGGTTTTCTTATTTTCTGGAAAGGGTTGTTATATATATATAAATATATAAATATTGTTGTGAGTTCAACTTAAGGACAGAGCCGGCGACCTACATTTGGCAATGAATCCATTGTTCTGCCGGATGCGGGTTGATTAATTAGCTCTGGGGAGACTCCCCGACACCTTCGGGTGAATTAGGGTTCATTTGGAGGGCTGCCTCCTTAAGTAAGCAGTTCAGTGTGTTAGAGACAGTGAAGAAGAGGAAGAAGAAAGTAGTGAGGAAGACAGATTAAGGAATCTGAGCGGCGATAGAGAGAGTATTAGAGCTAAGAGAGAGATTGAAGGTAGTGACAGAGCAGGAGGTTTTGGGCAGTCGGTATTTGGTCGTCAAGGCGAGCGGTTGGATTTAGGAGCGAGGATTTGGAATTCAGGGCAAGTGTTTAGCAAGTTGGAGTTAGCAGTACTGAGAGAGATGAGGTGCAATATGAGATACTGGCTATTCTAGTAGGAACTAAGGTACGTGAATTGTGTATTGATATGTGAAGAAAAAGAAGGAAAAAGAATCGATGTAAAGAGACTGTTGAAAAGAAATGAGACAGTGAAAAGAGCAATGTGAACTGTGTAAAGACATTGTGTACAGAGTTGTTGGAAAGAGAACTGTGTAATGAACATTGAACTGTATAGGCCTTTAATGCCCTTTGAACTGTAACTTTAATGTGATTTGAAACATAACTGTTGTCTCCGGACGTGAACTCTTGAAATGCTGTTGTTATTGCATTTGATGTGTTGTTACCCGGACAGATTAAATGCTGTGATGTGTTGATTCTGTTACTTGCTTGTATTTACCTGTTGTATACCTGTTTCTTGCATGTATTTTCTTTGATATGTCTGATGTATTTAACATTGTATTTGATGTTGTAATGATTGTCATAAACTAGCGTTAAATGTGAGCCAATTGCCTCTGTGTCTCTTCTTCCTGGTGCTGTTGTTGTTGTCTCTCTCTCCTCTCCGAGTTTTCGTGGCGAACATTCGCTGCATCGAACGGGCCTGTGTGAGGGATTCCGTAACAGCTTTCGTTCGACGGGGGGTCCGCCCGTAACAATATATATATATATATATATATATATATATATATATATATATATATATATATATATATATATATATATATATATATATATATATGTATGTATATATTTGTACTGCAAACACTACTTTTTCCGTCATGGGCATATATTTATATGGATTATTTATAATTGACAAAACACGGTGAGCTTTCATAAACTTTAAAGTTATGAAATATTATATATATATATTAGTATATATATATATATATACATATACGTACACATAAGTTGATTGCTCAATCTTAGCAGATGGTTGCCGTTTTCTTTTGCTTCTTGTTTGTCAAAGGCATTTCTGTGTTTCCATTCAAGACCTCTCAGTTGAAATTTAGTCTCTCTGCCGATCTGCCTTCTTTGAAGCGTAGGTGAGAGACGAAAGTTGTTGTAGCCTACCGTGCGCGTCCATTCTTCCACCACCGTAGGAACTTCAGCAGATGAAATGCCGAATGTGGTCATCTTAAAGACATAACTGTGCATCATTTGATTATAGTGAGAGGCACCTGTAGAATACCAGTACCACTCTGAGTCTCTGTGACTAGAACCTAGTGGCAGACCGAACAGAGAGGACTTTTAATCAGGTCAAACAGCAGGTTTTCCATCAGTAGGCACCTCTGATGCAACCAAGGGATGTACATATATGGTCATACATACATACATACATATATTTATACATGTATATGTATATATGTGTGTGTGCGTGTGTGCATATAATGTATATATATGTATATATATATATGTATATATATATATATGTATGCATGTATGTATGTCTGTATGTATGTATGCATGAAAAGAAGCATATAAGGCGTTGTGTCAAAAGAGATGTGGTGAGAGGTGAAATCGATTGAGAAAAGCAATTAAAAATGTATACGACTCATAAAAATGATTCATAAGTTGGTTGACAGAAGTTAGATCCTGGCTGACTGCTTTAACTTGAATGCATGACTTACATTTTTTAATTTTCATTAAAAGTATTATTGTTATTATTATTATTATTAACATTATAATTATCATTATTATTATTATTATTATTATTATTATTATTATTATTATTATTATTATTATTATTATCATTATTATTATTATTATTATTATCATCATCATTATTATTATTATTATCATTATCATCATCATCATCATTATTATTATCATCATAATTATTATTATCATCATCATCATTATTATTATTATCATCATCATTATTATTATCATTATTATTATTATTATTATTATTATTATTATTATTATTATTATTATTATTATTTTTACAGCGGCGAAATCGATTTTATATTTGATCCTTTCGGGGTTGATAAATTACATCGGGGTCGATGTAATCATCTAGTCCCCACCACCAAAATTAGGAAAAAAACAGCCCATTTTATTTACAAGTAAGAATTATTATTTCCTCTACGCACAACAGATTAGACTGGAACAAGAAAAGTTCTTAACATCGGGCTACAGCAAGTAACCTTATATGCGAAAAACCTTCCTAAGTTTCCTAGCTGTCCCTAATAACACGCTTTCCTGGAGCTGCACTAAAGTAGGTTTTACGCCTAGTTTTTCTATTTCTTTGTGAAACCCTTAGGGATAATTCGTAATGCACTTATAGCTACAGGGATACATTTTATCCACACATTTTCTAGCCTCTATAACTGAATGGCTAGACCCTGGTACTTTGCTATTTTCTGTATAGTTTCCATATTGATTTTCTCATCATTTGGGATTGTAAAGTCAATTACCTGACACTTTCCTTTCTCTTAGGCTACTACTTCTAAATGAGGCTTTGTAGCTTCTATTAATCTCTCGGCCTGAATAATAAAATCCCACTATGTCTTATATTTTTTCTTATTTTCTAGCACTTTACTAGATTCATATTTATAACACTTATCTGTATGGTCAATTTCTAGCTATCTACATAATTTCCTCTGGATTATTCTACACAACTTATCATGAGTAGTTCTTTACCCTTTGATTTACTTAACCTGCTTTGTTAATCTGCCTGATTTTCTTCTATCCTGGATTTTATCCAAATAGTCCTCAATATCAAACCTTGTGTTATTACTAGCAACAGTTTTGTTTCCCTTTTCAGCCTTGCTTTGTGAATCCACAGCTGTCTCATTATTATTTTCTTCTGAGATTATCTTTGGAGATCTACGGTGCAAAGCCTTCTCTTGCCAGTCAGATAATCTTACTTCATTTTTTTAAAAGGTCTTTAACCCCTTTGGCCTTTTGGTTTCCCTATCTCCTACTGTTACACTTGAGGTTCTTTATAAAATTTCATTATTGTAACCTGCATATGAGGCTATATTTACTATAGCTAACTTCGCAGAGTCGTGTTGTTGTTGTTCTCCTTCTTGTGGCCACCCAAGATTTCTTATGTCCGCCCGATAGATTTTATCTTCCTCCATTACTATTATATATTCGAGGAGCCTTAAATTTTAAAGATTTACCAACTGGGAATCGAAAAGCTGAAGTATTTGAAACATTATCGAAGACAGCAGAAAAATATACTTTACGTAGTTATGATGGTAAGTGAATGAGATGTCTAGAAGAATCTGCAGGTATTGATGTTTCGCCAATCTTAACCGAGGCGAAGCTATGCATAGCTATATGCAGTTGACGCGCTTAAATACCCTGTAGAACTGTATCAGCTGATTGAAAGTACATTCATTGAAGATATTAACGAAGCTACTTTAAAATTTCCTTTAACAATTCATACAGGGAATAGATTTGATATTGTGATTGCATGGTGTTAGTTGTACCACATTAGGCTTACCAGACCCAGTTCTTAATTTTCATTCTAATGTTCAAACGGATATTTTGGAGGACCGAACTTAATTTGAGGAGGGAATCAAAAGACTTCATTTCAGACAAATAGTTGTTTGAGAGAATAGTTGATGCCATTTAGAGTGAGGAAGCATTCTTTTCGTTTCACTTGCATCTGGTAGGTCTGGGAGAAAACTATGTTTACAATAACAAAGAATAGTATCAAGGGGAACTGGCTGTGATTATGCTGAAAAAGTAGATTTGTCTCGCCATGTGAGAAATAAATTCGTGAAATGAAAACCCATTCTTCTTAACTGTTGCCAGTAAATATTTCTGCTGTATAAAGAAGATGGTTGCACTCTTCTATAATTATTGCTCATGTTCTATTTAGTAAACTCTTCAGGGGTCTGAGGTTTCGTTCTCACATTATAATACTCCAAACGTTCATCACCAGAATATGAGGTGGAATTCACGTGGATTTTGTTCATTTAACAACTCCACTGGAAAATTTATAGCTCATCTTCCTCATTCAAATGATCATCATCTTGATTATGATAATCTTCACAATCCCCCTCCAGCTCATCATATTCGTTACGGTCGTCATCAATATCTTTTTCTCAGCATATAGCTAGCAAATTTATTTCTAAGCCCTTATTATAATTACACGGACACACACATATATTATATCTATCTGTCTATCACTCTATCTATCTATCTATCTATCTATCTCTATCTATCTATCTATCTATCTATCTATCTATCTATCTATCTATCTATCTATCTATCTATGTAAGCCTCTATCTACCTATCTATCTATCTATCTATCTATCTATCTATCTATCTATCTATCTATCTATCTATCTATCTATCTATCTATCTATCTATCTATCTATCTATCGATCCATATAGCTATATATATATATATATATATATATATATATAGGTAAGGAAAAATTTTTTTATGAGATACTTCTAGAACTAACCTCACACACCAACGAACAGCCCCTCGAACTTGTTATTAAACTATGGAAAGATGAATGTGAAAAGGAAGAACGAACCTCCCTCAAACGCTGGGAAAACAACAAAGATTTCTTCCTCAACTATGAAACACAATTCATATTAAACCATAAATCCAAAAACCCATTCATAAAAGTACCCACAACACAGACTTCCACTGTACCCCATAAACACCATTCCAAACCGCACCTCAAATACACATACTCTCCAAACCCCCTCCTAACAGGACACAACCTCCCCCAACCATATAAAAAACCTTTTCCCCCCCGAAACATCTCAAACAAGACCCACCACAAAACCTGGTTTTCCAATCACTCTAACACCCCTCCCCCACCGATTAGAACCTTCAAGAACCTCCCATACACTAGAAATTATCCCCCCCTCAAGGCTCCCCTCCTTCACACTAATAACAAACAAGGCATCCTACCCACACCGATACATATAAGACCCACCCAACGAACCCCCTATAGTCCACCCATCCAACAACCACATTCCTACCACATCTCCTACAGATCTCCAAACCCTCACATCCCACACGAACCCAATCACCACAACTACATACCCCCCTACATCCCCCCATACAATCTACCAGTCACACACCCACAAACCCATCGCATTTCTCACAAATCCTTACACCATCGCATCCCATACCAACACAAATACGACAACTACCTACCCCCCTCCAACCTCCCCACCCAAAAACACTCCTACACATACAACCAGAACTTTAACAAAGAATACACCCCTTACCTCAACAACCATTTTTTAGACAGAGGGGAAAAATACAAACACCACCGCTAACACAGACCCAAAATAAGAAAACAAAAATTATAAATCTCTCCAGCAAAACACTGACACCAACCCAAATCAACATCCTAGCAAGAGGTTTGAAATTCACACCCACCCCAAGAACACCCAACCCCCGGAGGTCAAGGATGACGTTTCTGAATTCTGCAGAAAACTTCGCCTAACAGAAGCTTTGACAGATATCAACAATGGGGACGATTCATTGATCAGAAATAAAAGCAACTTCCTACCACCAAAAGGGAGAAATAAAACACTGGACGATTTCTGTAAACACATCCAGAGTCTCCCCTTTACCCCAAGCAAAACCAAGGTAAAATCCAATTTCAGTAAGGAAGAATGAGAAAACCTACGTGACATACAACTGGATAAAAACCTCACCATCAAAGAAGCGGACAAAGGGAGTGCTGTGGTCCTTATGGACACGGAATTTTATAAACACCTAGTGTTCTCCATGCTTAACAATAACATTTTCTATGAGGTTATTAACAACTACAAACAGCAAAAAACAATCAGAAACCTCACCACACTCATACGCCAACACGGTCAGGGACTCACAGAAAAAGAAAGGGATTATATCACCATTTTCAAATGCAAGCCCAGCCTTTTTTATGGCCTTCCTAAAATCCATAAAAACAAATACATCACCGAAGCCTGCAAACTCTCCACTGACATCCACATCAACATCAAAGCACCGGAGGACCTAAAACTAAGGCCCATCGTGGCTGGTACCTCCTGTGAAACACACCGCCTGAGTAACTTCCTAGACATCCTTTTGAAACCTTTCCTTACCCACATCAAAAGTTTCATTAGGGATGATCTGGACATGCTCAAACACCTCCCGAAAACAGTTAACGAGGAGGCACTCCTGGTATCCCTTGATGTCATCAACCTCTACACCAACATTCCACACGAGTATGGTATAGAGGCAATTGACTTCTGGCTAGAAAAACACCCAGAGACATTCCCTGACCGCATTAACAAGTCTTTTATTACAGAATCTCTTAAGTTCATTCTGACAAACAATTTTTTTCTCTTCGACGACACACACTACCGTCAAAAATGTGGCATTGCGATGGGTACCAAGGCTGCACCAGTCCTTGCGAACCTCATAATGGGTTACTTCGAACTGTCACTCTATGAAATATCAAGCCAGAAATTTGGACATGTTTTCCACACCTACCTAATGGAAAACTGGAAAAGGTATTTAGATGATTGTTTCATCATATGGAAAGAACCTTATGAAAAACTCCTGGAATTCAAAACCATACTAAACAACATACATCCCAACATCCAATTCACTATGGAATTAAGCAAACATCATCTCCCATTCCTTGATCTCCTAATTATAAAAACACCTAAGAACCAAATCATAACAGACATCTACCACAAACCTACAGACTCACAACAATACCTCCTCTTTAGTTCATGCCACCCAAAACACACCAAGACAAATATCCCTTTCAATTTAGCTAAAAGGGTATGCACCATTGTCTCGGATCCAAAAACACGAGAAATACGCCTTCAAGACCTCAAAAAAACACTATTACAACGTCAATATCCCTCCACCCTTATAGAGTATGGAATAAAACGCGCCAAAGAACTAGACAACACTACACTGAAAACCACCCAACCTAACACCACACACAACCTCAAAATACTTCCATACATTTCCACCCACAACCCCAAAAATATCGAAGCATACACCACAATCATACAAAACCTCAGTCTACTGTCAACAGACCCAAAAATGAAAAACATTATAAATACACACAAAATCCTCAAATGCAAAAGGCAACACAAATCTTTAAAAAAACTCTTGACAAATGCCAAACTTCACACACCACATCCACCCCCAACAGTAAAAAAATGTGCACGCTCAAACTGTGGTACCTGCCCCTTTCTACTTGAAGGCTCTGAATTTACCTTCAAACAAGGTACGAAGTTTAAAATCAAGACTAACTTCTCCTGTTCCTCCGAGAACCTTATCTACGTTCTCACATGCGCTGGTTGCCAACATAATTATGTTGGACAAACGAGTCTCCCGTTACGTAAACGAGTAACGGTGCATAAAGAACAAATAAACCTTCCGGAATACCGACAAATTCCACTGAGTGACCACTTAGACTCATGTGCTAAAGACTTAAACCCCAAATTCTATATATTCCCCTTCTACCAATGTAAAGACGGGATCACCACACAGGAGAGAATTAACAAGGAGAATCTCTTTATTGAAAAATTCCAAACACAACTTAATATGCAAACTCCTCGTTGATCAAACTTCCTTTCTCTACCTCACTCTTCATGGATGGACTAACACAAATATATAAAGATACCATGCATTCATCACTTCAAGCTAAAACTTATATTCTTTAAATATCATTTTTACTATTGTTGTTATTACTATCATTTTTATTATAAATGATATGACAATTTGAAATGCAATTGTCTATGCAGATTTATATTATTAGAAAATAATATAAATAAAGTGTTAAAATCTGAAAGTTAAGTTAACAAGCAATTATATAAAAAAGATAATGCAAATGAAGCTAAAATGATAGTTTTATAATTTGGGTTTTATTGAAGAACTCAAAAGAGTTGTCTCCCCTTACCCACAACACAGGAACTGAAGAACCAGGACCACAATTACTACTACTTCCTGTCCTGCAACATGCTGAATTTAACAACACAACACATCACATGCTCTTAATCCCTTTGGATCTTAACACCTCAAGGTAATTTTTTGGTAAACAACCATAAAACTCAAGATACACAACGAACTCACAATGTATCGGAGAACTTATTTTTTAATCTTTGTACATTTTTATCATTATTCTTTTACAAAAAACAATGCAATTTTCTATTTTTCCCATTTCTAATTTTTAAAATAACTTCTTAAAACATAAATATTCTTGACAAGTCATACAATGACGAAAACCGGTTGAATAAATATATATTTATATATTTTATCATTTTCTCATTTTATTAAAATTTTCTTTCATTTGAGCATTCTGTTTTTTTTAAAAAAATTTTTCCTTACTTATCATTTCTCCACGTGCGGTCAACACAACCCCACCATTTATTGATCTATATATATATATATATATATATATATATATTGGAAAAAATGAGGTAATCAGATCGGATGGTTCATATTTATAGATATTTATTTATATATTACATTTTTTACATATATATCATATCATTCAGATCATATCATTCGGATTAGCGCTTTCTCCCAATCGAGTGGGCTTTTCAAATCAATTCCTTGTGGGTAATTTGAACATTTTATAGTTTCGTAGTAGTGGTGGGGAGGAATAAAACAGTATAAAAGGGTGAGGATGAAGTGAGACAGAGAAAACATGTGTGTATGTGTATGTATGTGTGTGTGTGTGTATGTGTGTGTGTGTGTGCGCGTTTGTATCTGATAGGGAAGAAGAATTATTGTTATTCCGTTGGCCTACTGGACCCCCTCTGGTTTTCTAAGAATTTGGCTCTGCTCTCTGTCCAGTCTCGTGTCACTGAGTGTGTGTTGTGCGTAGGCTGGCCAGACAAATGTCATTTTATATATATATATACACTTATCTTTATATATACCTATCTTATCTACCTATGTATCTCATCAATCTATCTATCTTATCTATCTATTTATCTATCTATCTGTATGTCTATATGTATATATGTATAAATAAATATATATATATATATATATATATATATATATATATATATATATATATATATATATATATATATATATATATATATATATATATATGAATAACGGGTCTTGGGTTAGTGCGAACAAGGATATATATATATATATATATATAATCAGTAGACCCATGCAGTTGCCGAGTGGTACCCGCGCGAGCGGAAAGACCACCCGGAAGACCTCCACGACGGTGAAGTTACGATTTCAGGATGACGATTGGGATCACGTGGATGAGAAAGGCGCGATCCAGAGAGGAATTAACAGCGTGCTGTGACCAGCGATGTCAAGTGGACGCCTGACGGACTGGTCGGTCAAGTGATCAACTGAAGTGATATATATATATATATATTTATTTGCGGTTGAAGCTTTGGCTGTTATTTCTAGTGGGTGAATGGCCTATTATGGCCGTTCCTTGATTGTTGATGTTGAACTTAAAAATGGTCTTTGACTATTTAATTTTTTCCCACTAGGCCGCTGGTGGCAAAAAAATTCTACAACATTTTTTTTGCCACCCTATATTGATTAATTATGAATTTTCTGGTTAATTCCGTAATGGAATCGACGGCTTATATTTATTTGCTGCCGATAAATTTGGCGCGAGTGCGATGATTTGAAAATTTTAGGTCAGATATTACCTTGGCAGGGTCGGAAATGCCTCGTGAAAATATCTGTTCCGACTTGGGCTATTTCTTACTGAAGAATCTGAGGGCCTATGGAAGATTGGCTTGATTTAATTTAATCAGGTTAGTTTACCATTGAACAGCAGATGAAACGGTGCATCGTATAAGAAATTACAGGGTAAATGTTTTTTAAATTTTCTCCTGGTTTACGGAATTAATTTTTATTTGCGGTTGAAGCTTTGGCTGTTATTTCTAGTGGGTGAATGGCCTATTATGGCCGTTCCTTGATTGTTGATGTTGAACTTAAAAATGGTCTTTGACTATTTAATTTTTTCCCACTAGGCCGCTGGT
This sequence comes from Octopus sinensis, assembly GCF_006345805.1. Taxonomy (NCBI): domain Eukaryota; kingdom Metazoa; phylum Mollusca; class Cephalopoda; order Octopoda; family Octopodidae; genus Octopus; species Octopus sinensis. The sequence continues at coordinate 101,197 of NW_021836152.1, forward strand.
GGCAAAAAAATTCTACAAAATTTTTTTTGCCACCCTATATTGATTAATTATGAATTTTCTGGTTAATTCCGTAATGGAATCGACGGCTTATATTTATTTGCTGCCGATAAATTTGGCGCGTGTGCGATGATTTGAAAATTTTAGGTCAGATATTACCTTGGCAGGGTCGGAAATGCCTCGTGAAAATATCTGTTCCGACTTGGGCTATTTCTTACTGAAGAATCTGAGGGCCTATGGAAGATTGGCTTGATTTAATTTAATCAGGTTAGTTTACCATTAAACAGCAGATGAAACGGTGCATCGTATAAGAAATTACAGGGTAAATGTTTTTTAAATTTTCTCCTGGTTTACGGAATTAATTTTTATTTGCGGTTGAAGCTTTGGCTGTTATTTCTAGTGGGTGAATGGCCTATTATTGCCGTTCCTTGATTGTTGATATATATATATATATATATATATATATATATATATATATATATATATATATATATATATATATATATATATATATATATATATATATACAGCTTGTAGCGGAGAATTTTTTGTAGAATTTTTGCTACCCTTATATTTAATAATATATATATATACGCCCACATATACATATGTATGTATAATATACTTATATGTATATATAATATAAAGCTGAGGTTGATGATGATGATGATGATGATTGTTTACCACCACATTGCAGTACTGCGTCGATGTCATTGCATTAAAATTCTGATTCATTGTTAGTTAGTTAGTTAGTTAGTTAATTTGGCTCAAAAGCAAATAGCAAGGCCATGTAGGGGGACATGGAGTTAAGTACAGGGTGGTGTTCATGTAAAGAGTTCAGGCCACTTGAGGTCCAGGGAGGCTTTGAACAAAGCGGTCCTTTACCCAGGTCCTTTACCTGATCGGTCCTCTCCAGCAGCAGACGACCCGGCTCGAAATCAAGTTGAGTTGCAGGAGTAGAGCCGACAGGCAGATGACAGCACTTTGACACGTTCAGACACAGGTCCCAATCGTTAGACCACTTCCAAATTTGGTGGAGGCATCGACGAAGATCCTCTATACTACCGCGAGGAGCGACCAGTTTGATATCGTCGGCAAATAGAAGGGTGTGTTGCGTGAGGTCGTCGGGCAAGTCATTTATGAAGACTAAGAACAACAAGGGCCCAAGCACTGAACCTTGAGGCACGCCACTGCTCGCACTGGAGACGTCGGACCGCGAACCATTAACTTGGACTTGGAAGGAGCGATCTGAGAGGAAGGCACCAACCCATCGTACAATATCCGGATGGAAACTATATGCTTAAAGCTTGACAAGTAGTAGGCGGTGGTTTACCGAGTCAAAAGCTTTGGCAAAGTCCAATAAAACGATGTCAACAGCATCACTATCATCGAGGATGCGCGTCACCAATTCTTCCATTACTAGTAAGTTGGTCAAGCATGATCTCTTCGGCACGAAGCCGTGTTGGGAATCAGTGATCGAGGCTGTGTTTAGGAGGTGGAGCATCATACTTTTCTTAAGGATGGTTTCGAACATCTTGATGATTATTGATGTAAGGGAAACCGGTCGGTAGTTAAGCGGGTCTTCGCGGCTCCCTTTCTTGAAAATTGGGCAGATTATCGCTGTTCTCCAGTCTGCAGGTATAACACCCGTCGCCAATGACATATTGAATAGTCGTGTTAAGGGCTCGCAGATGACCGGAGCCAACGCTTTGATAACCCGTGGGTGTATGCCGTCAGGGCCGTGACCCTTGTTGACATCGAGGCCTTGAATAACACGTTTGACTTGGTCCCGCGTGATGATCAATCGAAGCATTGGAGGTACCGATCTATCAAATGGAGGGGGTTCACGACCATCATCTTGTTTGAAAATAGTTGAAAAAGCCTCGGCAAATAATTGACTCTGTTGATAAGGGTCCTCAATCGATACGCCTGTTGAGTCTACCAACGTTGCAATCTGGTTGTTCAAGCGGGAATTCCGCTGGACATGGGCAAAGAAGGTTTTTGGATTGCTACTGGCATTTGCCGCGATTTTGTATTCATAACTGAAGCGTTCTTTCTTTTCAATTTTCACGGCTCGGTCTCGTTGAGTTTTGTACACCTCAAAAGCTGCAGTCGAATCCAGATTTTTGAATTCAGCCCAAGCAATATCTCTGAGTCGACGTTCTCGTTTAACCTTCTTCGTCACCCAGGGCTTGTGTTTCTTCCTCTTGGGAAGTCCAACGGGAACTGCCTGGTCAGTCAAACAGATTACATATGCTTTGAGGGATGACCATAGTTCGTCAACTGAGGACAACGTCATCAGGGAACGCCAGTCCAGAAGCGCGGAAGCCTCGGTTAGAATTTCAAGATTAATTGCAGAGAAGACTCTACGTGGCAGCGAAGTAATCGTGGGCGTGGAAAAAGTTGTGTGCATGACGAACTTCAGGACCGCATGATCACTCTTGGCAAGAGGGGCGCACACAGATACGTCTGACACTGATCTTGGATAGCGGGAGAATACCAGATCTAGCATAGATGGCTGCTGCCCAGACCGATGCCTTGTCGGATATTCAACATGTTGCGATAGAAAACAATCTTCAGCCACGTCAAGAAGGGCCTGGCCGAACCGGGAAGATGTTGTACAAATTGATGCGGGCCAATCGATCGTGGGAGCGTTGAAGTCGCCTAGTACCAAGCAGTCATGCGAAGCTGAAACGAATCTTATCGCTTCGAGTAGATGAGCATCGTCCTGGGGGTCGGCTAGAGGCGGCCTGTAGACAGCCAACACGGGCAGGCAAAACTCAGATAGGCTCAGCTTGCAATAGACGGCATCGAATTTGGTTGTAGGTTGAGCATTTGTGGGTAGAATACCGCAGGACGGTTTGTGCTCCGACTTAACATACACAGCAACACCTCCACCTCGCCTTTTTCCTCTGTCACATCTGAAAAGGACGTAGCCCTGCAGGTGGATCTCTGAGTCCTTTACTGCTGGAGTCAGCCAAGTCTCGGTGATAGCTATCACATCAGGGGAGTCGCGTAGGGCCAGTGTAAATAGTTCACTGAACTTTGGGAATAAGGAGCACGAGTTGGTGTAGACGATGCTGAGCTGTGAAGTCTGAGGGGCGGGAGTTGGGGAACAAGCAGAATAAAGGGCATCAGAGATAGCATCGTTGACGGGGGTATCAACTTCACTTCGATTTGCCCTCACATCACTTTCCCTGTCAGCACTACAGCATGGGACCAGAGGTAGGACTTGATTATCTGTCCATCTTGGATTCGTAAACCCTTCTCTCCCATTTGTTTCCTCATCTTTAGCTCGGATATCAGGTTCCTCCGGCGAATTCTCTCTCTTAGTGAGTATTCCTCGCGAAAACCCATATTGGGGTCCTCCCAGGCATGCGTCTGAGCTCTGTTCAGAAAGACTGAAGCCTCCCGATCAGAAGAAAAGATTACCCTTATTGGGCGTGGTCTAGTATCTGCGGTTGGGTTCGCTTGGAATCTTCCTAGCCGAGCGACCTTAAGAACACTGACATTTTCGTTCACAGAGAACAATTTTCCAACCAAAACGGAAACAAAATTAATGTCATCTTTTAGGCGGTTTATGCCTGTATCACAGGTGGATTCAGCCTTGCCATATATTATTGCCGATCTTGAGTGGGCAAAAAGTTCTCTACTATGAGCTGCGGTATTCGATTCTTCATTGGAGGATTTCGAAAGGGTGGTTTCATAGCCATCGGACTTATGTCGGCCTGTGGGGTCGATCGGAATGGATTTAGTGGTCATAATTTTCCCGCCTGGTTTGGAACTGCACTGCCTCTTCTTCGGTTTGGGGGAGCACCACTCCCCAGATGAACCCACATCGAGATCGTTCAGAATTGGTTGAGCAATGGCATTAATGGGAAGGACAAGTGAAGGAGAATCCAAACAGATTTTATCGTGATCAGGTTTCATAGCCAAATCTGCCCCTCTGGAGTTTTGACTACGTTTCTTCTTTTGGGGAGAACAACGGTCTTCAGGTGGGTTTGAGTCTACGCTCCTCGAACTAGGTTGGGGAACCTCCGGGACCGAAAAGGCAGATGAGGAAGAATCCGCACAGGAACGATCATGTGCAGGAACGACCGCCGGTTCCTTCGCCTTCTTTGGCCGCTTCGATTTTGTTCCCTTCGGTTTGGACGTCTCCAGGGAAGAAATCAAGGGTGACCCTGCGTCAACAGGAGACCGTTTATCGTGGTCAGGTTTCATAGCTAAATCCGCCCCACTGGAGTTTTGACTACGTTTCTTCTTTTGGGGAGAACAACGGTCTTCAGGTGGGTTTGAGTCTACGCTCCTCAAATTAGGTTGGGGAACCTCCGGGACCGAAAAGGCAGATGAGGAAGAATCCGCACGGGAACGATCATGTGCAGAAACGACCGCCGGTTCCTTCGCCTTCTTTGGCCGCCTCGATTTTGTTCCCTTCGGTTTGGACGTCTCCAGGGAAGAAATCAAGGGTGACTCTGCGTCAACAGGAGACTGTTTATTCAGTAAGAGAGCAACAACAGACTTTAAGTGCTCAACCTCTTGTTTGAGCAACAGCAACTGTTCGTTGAGCTGACTATTGGTAGGACCATCATCTTGATGAGAAGCCCTACTTGCAGATCTCAGTTTCGATGCGTAGGTAGCTGACATGATGGATGGTTGACTAAAAACAATCTTCTATGGGCTCTAGGAGTAGTAGTCGGGACACACAAGACAGTGGCTGGTTGTTTAAGTATGTTCTAAATGTTAAGTCAAGTGAAGTAAACAACAAAGCTTTGGTCCTAAAATAGACAACAATCCTCTTCTCAAAATATTTCACACAACTTTCTCTCTGTAAGAAATTAGCATTGTTTACCTTTTTGTATAGTGGTGACACAATAAATCACACACGCGTACACATTCATAATACTTACATACATACATGCATACATACATACACACATACATACATACATACATACATACATACATACATACATACATACATACATACATACATCAAGCTTACCTGCATACATACGTCCATCCATCCACATATAAATGCAACAAGCTTACATGTCTACATAGATACCAGTGGTTGAGGCAGGGGTGTTGCCCTAGTTGCCCGGGTAACACCCTTTCTGGCACATCCGACCCAAAAAAATTGCCGGGACCAAGATTTTTCAGAGCATAACTGTTTTATATGTTTCTGGTCTGCTACAACATAGAATACATGAAAATGTGTCCATTTCTTACAAATTGCGATTCCCGACTAACATAGTAATTTTTTGGAAACAAAAAAGATCCTGGGTCCCCACTCAATACACACAGACGCATTCAAACAATCTTAAGCAAACACATGTATGCATATTTATATATTGTTTTAGAAGCTTCGAAGAAACTATAAGCTTATTCCCAAGCACCCATCTCTGCATGCACTGTAACTACTAGAAACTGCAGTGAGCTTATTAAAATGAAATACGTAATTCATGTCCTCTAAAAACACACACATACACCCAAACAGAAAGGCATACAATGACATATAAACAAAGACACACATGTTATGGTTGCAACTTGATTCCGAAATATGCCACATTTGTTTACTCAACGAAGCAGGGACGTGTATTTTTTAGTCCTGTTAGGGATCTAAACACTTTTGCGCAATCAAAGACATACTAACGAAGGAGACTTCCTGCTGCAGTTTTTGAGAGACTTACCATCCTCCCTGACTCATACCTTTGTTCTCTCATGAAATTTTCAACTTTGTGTTTTGCCGATCGCAGGCTATGTGCCTTGTCGTTCGAAGGCTGTGCGTTTTGGCTGCGTCTGAGGAAAAATAGAAGGAGAGAACCTTTGCACATGGCAATTCCGACTCCCTCCCCAAACAGCCAAGTACATACATAAATACACACACACACACACACACACACACACACACACACACACACATACATATACATATATACATACATGCATGCATACATATCTTATATAAAATTTCTGAGAGATATATAAACAGTAGCAGTACGGAATTGTAAACTATATTTGCCAACTGAATGTGGCGTGCTATACAGGACAGTGCTACTGTTCTTTATAGCCCCAGGAAGACATCTCCTCCAGCTGAATAACGACACACATTCTGTGCCCGATTAGAATATGCGAAGGAGGCCATCACTCCCATCTGAAGCCAAACCACTATATACTTTTCTAGCAACTCACTGTCGATGATCTCGTAAAAGAGAGAGATATGTTAGTTTAAATTTAATATAACATATACAGATTTAATATAACATATCTCTCTCTTTTACGAGATTAGCGACTGTGAGTCGCTAGAAAGGTATATAATAATTTGCGAGTGGAATGAACTTTCATCACTTGCTAGTGATTAACACATGCTCGGTGGGAGGGGAGGTAATCACCCAGAAACTTGCATCCGTGTGTATGACGTATGGTTAGACATGGGAGCGATGAACCCCCTTGCAAATACTAATCGGACACAGACTGTGTGTCATTAGCCAACTGGAGGAGATGTCTTCCAGGTGCTATAAGCACTGTCCTGTATATATGTGTATATATATGTATACAAACACGCACAAACACATATACATATGTAATTTGTATATGTAGAGGAATAGCTGCATAGAAAGGGTCACGTAAGTTAGGGACGGGCTTGGGAAGATTGGAAAAGGGGTCCACAAAAAGCAACACCAAGTTGCAAGAAAATAAACAACGCAACATTTATATCAAAGAAAGGAAGATGAGCAGAGTAAGAAGTTTATCATTGTTTTAAGACATCAGAAGTGTGGCATATTCTGAATGGCAAGATTGTTTGGGAGAGAAATGAAAGACATTATTGATGAAGATTCTGTACGGAATAATAATCATACTCTTGTTATTCATGAAATGTAAAGAAAGAAAAGCAGACGTGTTATAATGAGAATTTGTTGGATGAAAAGAATAGAAGGGGGATAAAGAGTGTATCGGAAGTAAACCCAGTTGAGGGGGCCATCCATCCAAATTTACAGCCGTACAGTGGAGAATGCGATTAAAGATATGAAGGTAGGGAAGGTATCTGATACGAAATACTCATGAGAGTGGGATGTGGGTTAGTCAGCCCCTAAGTAATTCAACTTGAATAGGAGATTCTTATACCCAGTGACTGATGTGGTAATACCATTTTCAACTGCTATAAAAGGCAAAGGTAATGTATTAAAGTAAGAATGCTTGAGGTGTTAAACTGTTGGGGCCAGTTATGAAGGTTACAAAAAGAATTACATCTCATTTGCTTAGAAAAAGAAAATTAATGTAGACGTGATTTTTGTTTTTATGGTGAGAATAAATACAACTGATGCTGTCTTCTCAGTGAGACAAGAGCAGAAATATTCTGCCCTATTCCTTGTTTATTTAGAGAAGATACATGTTGTTTCTCAGCTCTGTGATCCGTCTGGTTCAAGAATAAAGGTCACAAGAACTAGAGAGTGACAGGAATACTAGCCTCACTCGAACCCGTACATACATTACATCACAGCTAGAAAGCTATGTATTTGAAATCCTACAAAAAGAGATACATCATTCCTCCTTTTCTCCCCAATATTCTAAGTCTCTGTCCTAACACTACGCTCTGTGTCACACTCACCTAGGAGACATGTGTATGTGTGCCTGAGGGTACATATGTATATCTTTGTGTGATCTACTGAATTCAAAGTTTCTAACACAATAGCCAGTTTCAATAATTGGATGGGTGTGGGACATATTTGTAAGTATTGAAATTAGCCTTTCAAATTTCAGATGCACTTGACTTAACACGGTTATATGAAAAGACTTTTTAAGAGAGGAACGTTTCTTGGAAATTTAAATAAAAGAAAACTGGTTGTATACATACATACATACACATAGTCATATATGTATACATATGTACGTGTGTATATATATATATGTGTGTGTGTGTATGTGTTCGTGTATGTGTGTGTGTTTGTGTATGTGCGTGTGTATTGTATGTATGCATATACAAAAATTCATTGCATACGTATATATTTATTTATATATTTATATATATATGCATACATACATATATAATACACACAAACACACACACACACAGATATATATATATATATATATATATATATATATATATATATATGTATGTATGTATGTATGTATGTATGAGGTAAGTTTACGTATAATATAGCAAATAGCAAAACAGTAAAAAAAAAGGGTATCGGGTCATATTATTACATGAGAGGCCAACATGGGGTGGGTTTAAGTGCCTTCGAAACAAAACTGGATATCCTCCTGTCAAAATACCAGGTCCTTGCCACTGAAGTACAGACGCTTGGGAGAGGGCAGATATAGATAGGTAGCTCGACCCCAGTACGCAACTGCTGCTTAATATATCGACCCTGAAAGGATGAAAGGCAAAGTCAACCTCGGCGTAATTTGAACTCAGAACGCAAAGACAGACGAAATACCTATTTCTTTACTACCCACACGGGGCTAAACACAGTGGAGACAAACATGGACAGAGAGAAGGATCAAATCGATTACATCGACCCCAGTGCGCAACTGGTACTTATTTAATCTACCCCGAAAGGGTTAAAGCAAAATCGTCCTCGGCCAAATTTGAACTCAGAACGCAAAGACAGACGAAATAACGCTAATCATTTAGTCCGGCGTGTTAACGTTTCTGCCAGCTCACAGCCTTTGGAGCTTCAATAAATTAAATGACAAATGTGTTCATCTTAATGAGATATCTGTGCGTCATTGGAATGTAGTGATAGACAGTTGTACAACACGAGTACTACTCTGAGTCTCTGTGACTAGAACCTGGCAGACCGAATGTAGATGAACAATGATTATGTGAAATAGCAGGTTTTACATCAGAACGCACCTATCCTACAAAGTACTGTGACTACAGAGAGCGTTGCGTCCTTGAGCAAGACACTTTATTTCACGTTGCTTCAGTCCATTAAAATGGCAAACATACATACATACATACACACATACATACATACATACATATATACATATATACATATATACATATACATATATATATATATATATATATATATATATATATATATATATATATATATATATATATATATATATATATATATATATATATATATATATATATGTATATATATATATATATATATATATATGTATGAATGTATATATGTATGTATATATATATATATATATATATATATATATATATATATATATTTATTATATAGAAGGAGCTTCTACAGGACTAGAACTGTTTCATTCAAGAGAAATCTTCAGGAAGATTTCTCTTGAATGAAACAGTTCTAGTCCTGTAGAAGCTCCTTCTATATAATAAATTAATTTTACTCTACTATGTATTGAGTACCTTATTTACTGTGGTTAACCCCGAATCAACCCGGGACCTACATATATATATATATATATATATATATCACGTGATCACGTGACCGACGAGGCAACCAGATGCTGCTACACATCGCTTGTCACAATTCACTTCGCTTTGTTTTAGCCTCCAAATGACGCCACCCCGCTGGCTAAGCGAGCAGGCTTATATATATATATATATATACAAAGACATACATATATGTATCTGAATATAATACATGCATACATACTAAGAGCCAACGTTACGACAGAAAACGTCGCCACTGATAAGAGGAAGAATTAGTTGTGGAATGTCCCAGTGATAATAATTGTGGTCATCAGATGACCATCGGGTGTTAACATAAACCTTAAGATCAGCGAAAAACAAAATACCTTCACTGAACATTTAAGAAACCTAGTCATGCATACGTATATAATACATACATATATAATACACACACGTACATACATATATATGATCTAAGTTTACGTACAATATATCAAAGAACGAGACAGACATAGAACAGGTATCGGCTCAAATTACTACAAAGGACTACAAAGTACCACAAAGGACTGAAAGACCAATTTGGGTTGCGTTTAGGTGGATTTGAAACAAAACTAGATCTCTTATCCATGTACAAGGATGTAGCGATTGTTACAGAGGTTAGCGAAAGGACAGGGATAAACAGATAGTTAGTTAGTTAGTTAAGTTAGTTAGTTAGTTTAGCTAGTCAGTTAGATAGATAGATAGACATATACACACACACACACATACAAAAAGACGCGAGCCCGCGCGCAAGCATAAGTATATATTGACGAATACAACAGCCTTCTTGTGATATTGCCAGGGTAACGTAAATATACGTATCTATCTATCTCTCCCTCTCTCTCTCAAATTATATATGTATATATATATAATGTATGTATATATGTATGACTCTATGTATATATATATGTATATATATATATATATATATATATATATATATATATATATATATATATATATATATATATATATATATATATATTTACATATATATTTTCATATTTTCACAGTTCAAGAACAGTAACAGCCAGAAAATCAGCAGCCACAACAACAACAACAACAACAGCCACTCCTGGTTCCCAGCACAATGGCTGACCCTAACATCGGTCAAGCACAACAACAACAACAACAGCCACAGCAACAAGAACAACAACAGCCACTCCTCAACTCTAGCTTACTAGATGATTCACTAAATGCCAGTATCTTTTCACCGCTCTCACGGCAACCACCACAATTATCATCATCATCATCACCACCGCTGCCACCATCGTCTTCTATCACCAAAAATACCAACAGAAAACCAAATAAGAAACCACTGCCCTCTTCCCCCACATCACCACCTCAATACTACTGCAGTAACAAAAACTTAAAGAAACATAGGAAGCAGAATGCGCCCCCCACGGCACAAACAAGAAATCCCCAAATATGCCGCTATTCACTGCGCCAGAGACTCTGCACAAATAGTGACTGCATCTTCACGCATCTACCCGGCACTAGACGCACTACCGGCCAAGGCCAAAGCACACATCCCACAATAACATCAACACCACCAAATAGTAAATCGAAATTCAAAACACACACAACTCGGAGTCCCAAAATCTGCCGGTATTCCCAACGTGAGAGAACATGTCTGCTGACTGACTGTCCCTTCACTCATCTTCCAGGGACCCGACGCACAAACAGAAACGGGGCTTCAAGCCAACACACAAACCTGAATAAAAATAAAAATAGAAACACACCATGCTGCAGTAATGCTGGTCCAGTCTTTTCAGGAAGACACAAAAACAACAACAACAAAAGTGGAAACTACAACCCTATCCAACAGTGCAACCACACCTCCAGCCAAAAGCTGCTCCCTAAGCAGGAAAATTCTTTTTTAGCCATGTTGAACATGGCAAAAGAGATACACAAAAACATTCTAACCATCACTCAACACCATCCTATGCTATTACCCCAGTGCACCAATTCCCCACATTGCTGCCACTAACACACACAAAAAATCCAAGCCCCCTGCAACAGTCAAAACCAGCCACTACACTAACCTCCACATTCCTACTCAATGCACAAGGTGTCAGCCCTTCCATCAATGCACAAAAATGGAAGGTCCAATTCATTGAAGACTGGGTTGGTAACCATTCACACCACATCCCTTTCTTCATTCTCACTGAGACCCACCTTGACAACTCCCACTTGAAAGCCGAAGTGAGAGTGAAGAATTTCACAACCATCCGCGCGGATCGTATCGGCAGGAGGAAGGGTGGAACTGCCATTTTCCTGCATGATTCGTTTACGGCAGATGGAAATAGTATATTCTCCAACGGCTACTGTGAATCAGTCACCGTGCACAACAAAGCCAATGACCTGACAGTAATTGGGCTCTATAGGCCGCCCCAAACACCCATACTGTGCTTTAAAGAATGCCTCAACAGCATTAAGTGCTTTATTCAACAGTGCCATTCTAGCAACATACTCATGATGGGAGACTTCAATCTACCCTGTGTTGACTGGACTACAAACTGTTTAAAACCAAGCACTCCCGCCTCAACCGCTGAGAAAGAAGCAGCAGAGTCACTTTTCGACTTTACGAATGAGTTTTTCTTGTCCTAACTTGTCCTTGCACCAACAAGACATCAGAACATTTTGGACCTAGTGTTTAGTAACCACACTAACACTATACATAACGTTACAGTGGAAAAAACCCTTCTTTCAGACCATGACATGGTTCTCTGTAACATGAAATTCCACCAGCCGAAAGCTAATCCTAGTGACCTTCCTCCAGCCCACCCATTTGACAACATGGATCTCCATAATGCCAACTGGGATGCAATCAGGAACGAGCTATCACATGTTGACTGGTCGTTTACACATACACACATCTCCACCAACCATAAAACATCTTGCCAGATCTTTGTAGACACCGTCACAGACATATGTGCAAAACACTCCCCACCAAGACCTGTGAACAAAAAGTGCAGAATCCCCCAAAACAGAAAAACCATTATCAGAAAAATAAAAAGAACAAACAAAAAAATTAACAAACTAAAGTACTCCCAACAGCAACACACACATTCGACGGCTATCGCACTGCTTGAATCCAAAAAATATAACCTCCAACAATGCATGAAGACCCTCATCAATAACCAAAGATCAGCTGAGGAGAAGTGGGCCATTGAAAAAATCAAACTCAACCCCAAAGTGTTCTTTTCATTTGCGAGGAAACGCAGGGTCACTGTCTCCACTGTAGGCCCTCTAATTGACGAAACTGGCACTCTCCAAGATAATGCCAAATCCATGGCCGAGATACTGCAGAAACAATACTGCTCTGTTTTCAGCAATCCTGATATGGCCGATCTGGGCTGTATCAGTGATGTCAATCCCCAACACACTATATCGGACATAACGTTTAGTGCCCCTGATGTCTTAGCGGCGATAAACGAAATAAAACACAATTCAGCAGTAGGCCCCGATAGGTTCCCTGCTTGTGTCCTGAAGGTGTGTCGACACCAACTTGCATCTCCCCTTGCTAATCTGTGGAGAAACTCACTGGATGCTGGCTATATTCCAAAAAACCTTCTGTCCCAGTCTGTTGTCCCAGTTTTCAAAAAGGGAAACAAGTCCCTTGCAGTGAATTACCGTCCGATCTCACTCACGTCTCATATCATCAAGTTATTTGAGAGGGTGGTGAGATCTCGAATAACCCAATTTCTGGAAAGCAACAGACGGCTGATCTCCAACCAACATGGGTTCCGTAATGGAAGGGACTGCCTAACGCAGCTCCTGCATCACTTTGATGACATTTTGAGAGCTTTGGGAGAGGGCTCTAACACCGATGTCATCTACCTTGATTTCAGTAAGGTCTTCGACAGGGTTGATCACAAGATCCTATTGAAAAAACTATCCAACATTGGTGTCTCTGGAAAGTTACTTAAATGGATCAAGTGTTTCCTGACAGACAGATCTCAACATGTTGTTCAGTTGAAGGGGTAAAATCAAGCCCAGCCAAAGTCAGTAGTAGCGTTCCGCAAGGCACTGTGCTGGGCCCACTTCTTTTCATCATCTACATTAATGACATTAATGGCATCATCAAGCACAGCAACATAAAAATCTTTACAGGTGATTCCAAGCTACAGAAGGTCATAAATGAGGCGAGTGACCGGACATGCCTTCAGTCAGACCTACTGGCTGTTATCCAATGGGCAGAAAAAAACAATATGCTGCTGAACGAGGATAAATTTGAGCTAATCCACTTTGGAAAAGAGGATGCCCTGAAACTCCCATACTCCCTTCCTTCAGGTGAAACTCTCGCGGCGTCCAACAACATCAGAGACCTGGGAGTAATTGTGGACAACAACATAAGCTGGGCCACTCATATAAACACCAAAGTTGACATGGCCCGCAGAATGTGTTCCTGGATTCTCAGAACTTTCCAGTCGAGAGATATCCACACCATTATCCTTCTCTTCTCCACTTTTGCCCGACCCCACCTTGAATACTGTTGTCCACTGTGGTCTCCCCACACAATACAAAGTATCATAAAAGTTGAAGCACCTCAAAGGGCAATCACAAAAAAGATAGATGGCATGACAGGCCTCGACTATTGGGGTCGACTAGAAAAGCTAAAACTTTATTCTCTCCAACGTCGTCGTGAGCGCTACATCATCTGCATGATGTGGAAAATATTCCATCAGCATTGCCCAAATGATGTTGGCATCACCTTTAAGGTACATCCAAGGCTTGGGACCCGTGCCATCCGCCCAAAACAAAAATCGCACTCTCATCTCATTACAACAACACGGCACAATTATTTCACCTCAATTGGCCCCGCTCTCTTTAACATTACACCAAAACACATTAAAACAGAAACTGACCCTATAGGGTTCAAGAAGTCTTTGGACAGATTCCTTCAAGAAATCCCGGATAAACCCCCTACACCCGGATATGTCTCTGTAAACAATAACTCTCTACTTGAGTGGGCCATAGTGCCCAAATTCTGACTTGAAAGACTTCACCAGGTGGTACTATTAAGTTAGACATGGCCTGGGCCAATAATGGCCGAAACCTATCAAAGTATCAAAGTATATATATATATATATATAATATGTATATATGTATATGTATATATATATATATATATATATATATATATATATATATATATATATATATATATATATATATATATATATATATATATATATATATATATATATATATATATATATATATATATATATATATATATATATATATATATATATACTTTGATACTTTGATACTTTGATAGGTTTCGGCCATTATTGGCCCAGGCCATGTCTAACTTAATAGCACCACCTGGTGAAGTCTTTCAAGTCAGAATTTGGGCACTATGGCCCACTCAAGTAGAGAGTTATTGTTTACAGAGACATATCCGAGTGTAGGGGGTTTATCCGGGATTTCTTGAAGGAATCTGTCCAAAGACTTTTTGAACCCTATAGGGTCAGTTTCTGTTTTAGTGTGTTTTGGTGTAATGTTAAAGAGAGCGGGGCCAATTGAGGTGAAATAATTGTGCCGTGTTGTTGTAATGAGATGAGAGTGCGATTTTTGTTTTGGGCGGATGGCACGGGGCCCAAGCCTTGGATGTACCTTAAAGGTGATGCCAACATCATTTGGGCAATGCTGATGGAATATTTTCCACATCATGCAGATGATGTAGCGCTCACGACGACGTTGGAGAGAATAAAGTTTTAGCTTTTCTAGTCGACCCCAATAGTCGAGGCCTGTCATGCCATCTATCTTTTTTGTGATTGCCCTTTGAAGTGCTTCAACTTTTATGATACTTTGTATTGTGTGGGGAGACCACAGTGGACAACAGTATTCAAGGTGGGGTCGGGCAAAAGTGGAGAAGAGAAGGATAATGGTGTGGATATCTCTCGACTGGAAAGTTCTGAGAATCCAGGAACACATTCTGCGGGCCATGTCAACTTTGGTGTTTATATGAGTGGCCCAGCTTATGTTGTTGTCCACAATTACTCCCAAGTCTCTGATGTTGTTGGACGCCGCGAGAGTTTCACCTGAAGGAAGGGAGTATGAGAGTTTCAGGGCATCCTCTTTTCCAAAGTGGATTAACTCAAATTTATCCTCGTTCAGCAACATATTGTTTTTTCTGCCCATTGGATAACAGCCAGTAGATCTGACTGAAGGCATGTCCGGTCACTCGCCTCATTTATGACCTTCTGTAGCTTGGAATCATCTGTAAAGATTTTTATGTTGCTGTGCTTGATGATGCCATTAATGTCATTAATGTAGATGATGAAAAGAAGTGGGCCCAGCACAGTGCCTTGCGGAACGCTACTACTGACTTTGGCTGGGCTTGATTTTACCCCTTCAACTACAACATGTTGAGATCTGTCTGTCAGGAAACACTTGATCCATTTAAGTAACTTTCCAGAGACACCAATGTTGGATAGTTTTTTCAATAGGATCTTGTGATCAACCCTGTCGAAGACCTTACTGAAATCAAGGTAGATGACATCGGTGTTAGAGCCTCTCCCAAAGCTCTCAAAATGTCATCAAAGTGATGCAGGAGCTGCGTTAGGCAGTCCCTTCCATTACGGAACCCATGTTGGTTGGAGATCAGCCGTCTGTTGCTTTCCAGAAATTGGGTTATTCGAGATCTCACCACCCTCTCAAATAACTTGATGATATGAGACGTGAGTGAGATCGGACGGTAATTCACTGCAAGGGACTTGTTTCCCTTTTTGAAAACTGGGACAACAGACTGGGACAGAAGGTTTTTTGGAATATAGCCAGCATCCAGTGAGTTTCTCCACAGATTAGCAAGGGGAGATGCAAGTTGGTGTCGACACACCTTCAGGACACAAGCAGGGAACCTATCGGGGCCTACTGCTGAATTGTGTTTTATTTCGTTTATCGCCGCTAAGACATCAGGGGCACTAAACGTTATGTCCGATATAGTGTGTTGGGGGTTGACATCACTGATACAGCCCAGATCGGCCATATCAGGATTGCTGAAAACAGAGCAGTATTGTTTCTGCAGTATCTCGGCCATGGATTTGGCATTATCTTGGAGAGTGCCAGTTTCGTCAATTAGAGGGCCTACAGTGGAGACAGTGACCCTGCGTTTCCTCGCAAATGAAAAGAACACTTTGGGGTTGAGTTTGATTTTTTCAATGGCCCACTTCTCCTCAGCTGATCTTTGGTTATTGATGAGGGTCTTCATGCATTGTTGGAGGTTATATTTTTTGGATTCAAGCAGTGCGATAGCCGTCGAATGTGTGTGTTGCTGTTGGCAGTACTTTAGTTTGTTAATTTTTTTGTTTGTTCTTTTTATTTTTCTGATAATGGTTTTTTCTGTTTTGGGGGATTCTGCACTTTTTGTTCACAGGTCTTGGTGGGGAGTGTTTTGCACATATGTCTGTGACGGTGTCTACAAAGATCTGGCAAGATGTTTTATGGTTGGTGGAGACGTGTGTATGTGTAAAGGACCAGTTAACATGTGATAGCTCGTTCCTGATTGCATCCCAGTTGGCATTATGGAGATCCATGTTGTCAAATGGGTGGGCTGGAGGGAGGTCACTAGGATTAGCTTTCGGTTGGTGGAACTTCATGTTACAGAGAACCATGTCGTGGTCTGAAAGAAGGGTTTTTTCCACTGTAACGTTATGTATAGTGTTAGTGTGGTTACAAAACACTAGGTCCAAATATTCTTCTGATGTCTTGTTGGTGCAAGGACAAGTTGGGACAAGAAAAACTCATTCGTAAAGTCGAAAAGTGACTCTGCTGCTTCTTTGTCGGCGGTTGAGGCGGGAGTGCTTGGTTTCAAACAGTTTGTAGTCCAGTCAACACAGGGTAGATTGAAATCTCCCATCATGAGTAGGTTGCTAGAATGGCACTGTTGAATAAAGCACTTAATGCTGTTGAGGCATTCTTTAAAGCACAGTATGGGTGTTTGGGGCGGCCTATAGAGCCCAATTACTGTCAGGTCATTGGCTTTGTTGTGCACGGTGACTGATTCACAGTAGCCGTTGGAGAATATACTATTTCCATCTGCCGTAAACGAATCATGCAGGAAAATGGCAGTTCCACCCTTCCTTCTGCCGATACGATCCGCGCGGATGGTTGTGAAATTCTTCACTCTCACTTCGGCTTCCAAGTGGGAGTTTTCAAGGTGGGTCTCAGTGAGAATGAAGAAAGGGATGTGGTGTGGATGGTTACCAACCCAGTCTTCAATGAATTGGACCTTCCATTTTTGTGCATTGATGGAAGGGCTGACACCTTGTGCATTGAGTAGAAATGTGGAGGTTAGTGTAGTGGCTGGTTTTGACTGTTGCAGGGGGCTTGGATTTTTTGTGTGTGTTAGTGGCAGCAAGGTGGGGAATTGGTGCACTGGGGTAATAGCATAGGATGGTGTTGAGTGATGGTTAGAATGTTTTTGTGTATCTCTTTTGCCATGTTCAACATGGCTAAAAAAGAATTTTCCTGCTTAGGGAGCAGCTTTTGGCTGGAGGTGTGGTTGCACTGTTGGATAGGGTTGTAGTTTCCACTTTTGTTGTTGTTTTTGTGTCTTCCTGAAAAGACTGGACCAGCATTACTGCAGCATGGTGTGTTTCTATTTTTATTTTTATTCAGGTTTGTGTGTTGGCTTGAAGCCCCGTTTCTGTTTGTGCGTCGGGTCCCTGGAAGATGAGTGAGGGGACAGTCACTCAGCAGACATGTTCTCTCACGTTGGGAATACCGGCAGATTTTGGGACTCCGAGTTGTGTGTGTTTTGAATTTCGATTTACTATTTGGTGGTGTTGATGTTATTGTGGGATGTGTGCTTTGGCCTTGGCCGGTAGTGCGTCTAGTGCCGGGTAGATGCGTGAAGATGCAGTCACTATTTGTGCAGAGTCTCTGGCGCAGTGAATAGCGGCATATTGGGGATTTCTTGTTTGTGCCGTGGGGGGCGCATTCTGCTTTCTATGTTTCTTTAAGTTTTTGTTACTGCAGTAGTATTGAGGTGGTGATGTGGGGGAAGAGGGCAGTGGTTTCTTATTTGGTTTTCTGTTGGTATTTTTGGTGATAGAAGACGATGGTGGCAGCGGTGGTGATGATGATGATGATAATTGTGGTGGTTGCCGTGAGAGCGGTGAAAAGATACTGGCATTTAGTGAATCATCTAGTAAGCTAGAGTTGAGGAGTGGCTGTTGTTGTTCTTGTTGCTGTGGCTGTTGTTGTTGTTGTTGTGCTTGACCGATGTTAGGGTCAGCCATTGTGCTGGGAACCAGGAGTGGCTCATTCTGTTGTTGTTGTTGTTGTGGCTGCTTATTTTCTAGCTGTTGCTGTTCTTGAACTGTGAAAATATGAAAATATATATATATATATATATATATATATATATATATATATATATATATATATATATATATATATATATATACATATATATATACATACATACATAGAGTCATACATATATACATACATTATATATATATACATATACAATTTGAGAGAGAGAGGGAGAGATAGATAGATACGTATATTTATGTTACCCTAGCAATATCACAAGAAGGCTGTTGTATTCGTCTATATATACTTATGCTTGCGCGCGGGCTCGCGTCTTTTTGTATGCGTGTGTGTGTGTATATGTCTATCTATCTATCTAACTGACTAGCTAAACTAACTAACTAACTTAACTAACTAACTAACTATCTGTTTATCCCTGTCCTTTCGCTAACCTCTGTAACAATCGCTACATCCTTGTACATGGATAAGAGATCTAGTTTTGTTTCAAATCCACCTAAACGCAACCCAAATTGGTCTTTCAGTCCTTTGTGGTACTTTGTAGTCCTTTGTAGTAATTTGAGCCGATACCTGTTCTATGTCTGTCTCGTTCTTTGATATATTGTACGTAAACTTAGATCATATATATGTATGTACGTGTGTGTATTATATATGTATGTATTATATACGTATGCATGACTAGGTTTCTTAAATGTTCAGTGAAGGTATTTTGTTTTTCGCTGATCTTAAGGTTTATGTTAACACCCGATGGTCATCTGATGACCACAATTATTATCACTGGGACATTCCACAACTAATTCTTCCTCTTATCAGTGGCGACGTTTTCTGTCGTAACGTTGGCTCTTAGTATGTATGCATGTATTATATTCAGATACATATATGTATGTCTTTGTATATATATATATATATATAAGCCTGCTCGCTTAGCCAGCGGGGTGGCGTCATTTGGAGGCTAAAACAAAGCGAAGTGAATTGTGACCAGCGATGTATAGCAGCATCTGGTTGCCTCGTCGGTCACGTGATCACGTGATATATATATATATATATATATATATATATGTAGGTCCCGGGTTGATTCGGGGTTAACCACAGTAAATAAGGAACTCAATACATAGTAGAGTAAAATTAATTTATTATATAGAAGGAGCTTCTACAGGACTAGAACTGTTTCATTCAAGAGAAATCTTCCTGAAGATTTCTCTTGAATGAAACAGTTCTAGTCCTGTAGAAGCTCCTTCTATATAATATATATATTATATATATATATATATATATATATATATATATATATATATATATATATATATATATATATACATATATACATTCATATATACATTCATACATATGTATATATATATATATATATATATATATATATATATATATATATATATATATATATATATATATATATATATATATATATGTATATGTATATATGTATATATGTATGTATGTATGTATGTGTGTATGTATGTATGTATGTTTGCCATTTTAATGGACTGAAGCAACGTGAAATAAAGTGTCTTGCTCAAGGACGCAACGCTCGCTGTTGTTACAGTACTTTTTAGGAGAAGTGCGTTCTGATGTAAAACCTGCTATTTCACATAATCATTGTTCATCTACATTCGGTCTGCCACTAGGTTCTAGTCACAGAGACTCAGAGTAGTACTCGTGTTGTACAACTGTCTATCACTACATTCCAATGACGCACAGATATCTCATTAAGATGAACACATTTGTCATTTAATTTATTGAAGCTCCAAAGGCTGTGAGCTGGCAGAAACGTTAACACGCCGGACTAAATGATTAGCGTTATTTCGTCTGTCTTTGCGTTCTGAGTTCAAATTTGGCCGAGGACGATTTTGCTTTAACCCTTTCGGGGTAGATTAAATAAGTACCAGTTGCGCACTGGGGTCGATGTAATCGATTTGATCCTTCTCTCTGTCCATGTTTGTCTCCACTGTGTTTAGCCCCGTGTGGGTAGTAAAGAAATAGGTATTTCGTCTGTCGTTGCGTTCTGAGTTCAAATTACGCCGAGGTTGACTTTGCCTTTCATCCTTTCAGGGTCGATATATTAAGCAGCAGTTGCGTACTGGGGTCGAGCTACCTATCTATATCTGCCCTCTCCCAAGCGTCTGTACTTCAGTGGCAAGGACCTGGTATTTTGACAGGAGGATATCCAGTTTTGTTTCGAAGGCACTTAAACCCACCCCATGTTGGCCTCTCATGTAATAATATGACACCGATACCCTTTTTTTTTACTGTTTTGCTATTTGCTATATTATACGTAACTTACATCATACATACATACATACATACATACATATATATATATATATATATATATATATATATATATATATTATATATATATCTGTGAGGCTAGTATTCCTGTCACTCTCTAGTTCTTGTGACCTTTATTCTTGAACCAGACGGATCACAGAGCTGAGAAACAACATGTATCTTCTCTAAATAAACAAGGAATAGGGCAGAATATTTCTGCTCTTGTCTCACTGAGAAGACAGCATCAGTTGTATTTATTCTCACCATAAAAACAAAATCACGTCTACATTAATTTTCTTTTTCTAAGCAAATGAGATGTAATTCTTTTTGTAACCTTCATAACTGGCCCCAACAGTTTAACACCTCAAGCATTCTTACTTTAATACATTACCTTTGCCTTTTATAGCAGTTGAAAATGGTATTACCACATCAGTCACTGGGTATAAGAATCTCCTATTCAAGTTGAATTACTTAGGGGCTGACTAACCCGCATCCCACTCTCATGAGTATTTCGTATCAGATACCTTCCCTACCTTCATATCTTTAATCGCATTCTCCACTGTACGGCTGTAAATTTGGATGGATGGCCCCCTCAACTGGGTTTACTTCCGATACACTCTTTATCCCCCTTCTATTCTTTTCATCCAACAAATTCTCATTATAACACGTCTGCTCTTCTTTCTTTACATTTCATGAATAACAAGAGTATGATTATTATTCTGTACAGAATCTTCATCAATAATGTCTTTCATTTCTCTCCCAAACAATCTTGCCATTCAGAATATGCCACACTTCTGATGTCTTAAAACAATGATAAACTTCTTACTCTGCTCATCTTCCTTTCTTTGATATAAATGTTGCGTTGTTTATTTTTTTGCAACTTTGTGTTGCTTTTTGTGGTCCCATTTTGCCAATCTTTCCAAGCCCGTCCCTAACTTACGTGGCCCTTTCTATGCAGCTATTCCGCTACATATACAAATTACATATGTATATGTGTTTGTGCGTGTTTGTATACATATATATACACATATATACAGGACAGTGCTTATAGCACCTGGAAGACATCTCCTCCAGTTGGCTAATGACACACAGTCTGTGTCCGATTAGTATTTGCAAGGGGGTTCATCGCTCCCATGTCTAACCATACGTCATACACACGGATGCAAGTTTCTGGGTGATTACCTCCCCTCCCACCGAGCATGTGTTAATCACTAGCAAGTGATGAAAGTTCATTCCACTCGCAAATTATTATATACCTTTCTAGCGACTCACAGTCGCTAATCTCGTAAAAGAGAGAGATATGTTATTTTAAATTTAATATAACATATACAGATTTAATATAACATATCTCTCTCTTTTACGAGATTAGCGACTGTGAGTCGCTAGAAAGGTATATAATAATTTGCGAGTGGAATGAACTTTCATCACTTGCTAGGATTAACAATGCTCGGTGGGAGGGGAGGTAATCACCCAGAAACTTGCATCCGTGTGTATATAGTTTACAATTCCGTACTGCTACTGTTTATATGTCTCTCAGAAATTTTATACAAGATATGTATGCATGTATGTATGTATGTATGTATGTATGTATGTATGTATGTATGTATGTATGTATGTATGTATGTATGTATGTATGTATGTATGTATGTACGTATGTATGTATGTATGTATGTATGTATGTATGTATATATATATATATATATATATATATATATATATATATATATATATGTATGTGTGTGTGTGTGTGTGTGTGTGTGTGTGTGTATTTATGTATGTACTTGGTAAGGTGGACACCCTTCGTTTAACTCCCTGCAGGTCGAAATGCAAACTATTTCAAAGGCCGGGTGATCACAGGAGAATCAACAGCCCTCCAATGGCTGGGAGTGCGATATAACTGCTTTTGTTGTGACATCTCTCTTTTGTAATACTTATGATGTAGAATAGTTGTTTGTTTGGCAGGAATGTATTGGCTGTTTGGGGAGGGAGTCGGAATTGCCATGTGCAAAGGTTCTCTCCTTCTATTTTTCCTCAGACGCAGCCAAAACGCACAGCCTTCGAACGACAAGGCACATAGCCTGCGATCGGCAAAACACAAAGTTGAAAATTTCATGAGAGAACAAAGGTATGAGTCAGGGAAGATGGTAAGTCTCTCAAAAACTGCAGCAGGAAGTCTCCTTCGTTAGTATGTCTTTGATTGCGCAAAAGTGTTTAGATCCCTAACAGGACTAAAAGATACACGTCCCTGCTTCGTTGAGTAAACAAATGTGGCATATTTCGGAATCAAGTTGCAACCATAACATGTGTGTGTTTGTTTATGTGTCATTGTATGCCTTTCTGTTTGGGTGTATGTGTGTGTTTTTAGAGGACATGAATTACGTATTTCATTTTAATAAGCTCACTGCAGTTTCTAGTAGTTACAGTGCATGCAGAGATGGGTGCTTGGGAATAAGCTTATAGTTTCTTCGAAGCTTCTAAAACGATATATAAATATGCATATATGTGTTTGCTTAAGATTGTTTGAATGCGTCTGTGTGTATGCAGTGGGGACCGAAGATCTTTTTTGTTTCCAAAAAATTACTATGTTAGTCGGGAATCGCAATTTGTAACAAATGGACACATTTTCATGTATTCTATGTTGTAGCAGACCAGAAACATATAAAACAGTTATGCTCTGAAAAATCTTGGTCCCGGCAATTTTTTTGGGTCGGATGTGCCAGAAAGGGTGTTACCCGGGCAACTAGGGCAACACCCCTGCCTCAACCACTGGTATCTATGTAGACATGTAAGCTTGTTGCATTTATATGTGGATGGATGGACGTATGTATGCAGGTAAGCTTGATGTATGTATGTATGTATGTATGTATGTATGTATGTATGTATGTATGTATGTATGTATGTATGTATGTATGTATGTATGTATGTATGTATGTGTGTATGTATGTATGCATGTATGTATGTAAGTATTATGAATGTGTACGCGTGTGTGATTTATTGTGTCACCACTATACAAAAAGGTAAACAATGCTAATTTCTTACAGAGAGAAAGTTGTGTGAAATATTTTGAGAAGAGGATTGTTGTCTATTTTAGGACCAAAGCTTTGTTGTTTACTTCACTTGACTTAACATTTAGAACATACTTAAACAACCAGCCACTGTCTTGTGTGTCCCGACTACTACTCCTAGAGCCCATAGAAGATTGTTTTTAGTCAACCATCCATCATGTCAGCTACCTACGCATCGAAACTGAGATCTGCAAGTAGGGCTTCTCATCAAGATGATGGTCCTACCAATAGTCAGCTCAACGAACAGTTGCTGTTGCTCAAACAAGAGGTTGAGCACTTAAAGTCTGTTGTTGCTCTCTTACTGAATAAACAGTCTCCTGTTGACGCAGAGTCACCCTTGATTTCTTCCCTGGAGACGTCCAAACCGAAGGGAACAAAATCGAGGCGGCCAAAGAAGGCGAAGGAACCGGCGGTCGTTTCTGCACATGATCGTTCCCGTGCGGATTCTTCCTCATCTGCCTTTTCGGTCCCGGAGGTTCCCCAACCTAATTTGAGGAGCGTAGACTCAAACCCACCTGAAGACCGTTGTTCTCCCCAAAAGAAGAAACGTAGTCAAAACTCCAGTGGGGCGGATTTAGCTATGAAACCTGACCACGATAAACGGTCTCCTGTTGACGCAGGGTCACCCTTGATTTCTTCCCTGGAGACGTCCAAACCGAAGGGAACAAAATCGAAGCGGCCAAAGAAGGCGAAGGAACCGGCGGTCGTTCCTGCACATGATCGTTCCTGTGCGGATTCTTCCTCATCTGCCTTTTCGGTCCCGGAGGTTCCCCAACCTAGTTCGAGGAGCGTAGACTCAAACCCACCTGAAGACCGTTGTTCTCCCCAAAAGAAGAAACGTAGTCAAAACTCCAGAGGGGCAGATTTGGCTATGAAACCTGATCACGATAAAATCTGTTTGGATTCTCCTTCACTTGTCCTTCCCATTAATGCCATTGCTCAACCAATTCTGAACGATCTCGATGTGGGTTCATCTGGGGAGTGGTGCTCCCCCAAACCGAAGAAGAGGCAGTGCAGTTCCAAACCAGGCGGGAAAATTATGACCACTAAATCCATTCCGATCGACCCCACAGGCCGACATAAGTCCGATGGCTATGAAACCACCCTTTCGAAATCCTCCAATGAAGAATCGAATACCGCAGCTCATAGTAGAGAACTTTTTGCCCACTCAAGATCGGCAATAATATATGGCAAGGCTGAATCCACCTGTGAAACAGGCATAAACCGCCTAAAAGATGACATTAATTTTGTTTCCGTTTTGGTTGGAAAATTGTTCTCTGTGAACGAAAATGTCAGTGTTCTTAAGGTCGCTCGGCTAGGAAGATTCCAAGCGAACCCAACCGCAGATACTAGACCACGCCCAATAAGGGTAATCTTTTCTTCTGATCGGGAGGCTTCAGTCTTTCTGAACAGAGCTCAGACGCATGCCTGGGAGGACCCCAATATGGGTTTTCGCGAGGAATACTCACTAAGAGAGAGAATTCGCCGGAGGAACCTGATATCCGAGCTAAAGATGAGGAAACAAATGGGAGAGAAGGGTTTACGAATCCAAGATGGACAGATAATCAAGTCCTACCTCTGGTCCCATGCTGTAGTGCTGACAGGGAAAGTGATGTGAGGGCAAATCGAAGTGAAGTTGATACCCCCGTCAACGATGCTATCTCTGATGCCCTTTATTCTGCTTGTTCCCCAACTCCCGCCCCTCAGACTTCACAGCTCAGCATCGTCTACACCAACTCGTGCTCCTTATTCCCAAAGTTCAGTGAACTATTTACACTGGCCCTACGCGACTCCCCTGATGTGATAGCTATCACCGAGACTTGGCTGACTCCAGCAGTAAAGGACTCAGAGATCCACCTGCAGGGCTACGTCCTTTTCAGATGTGACAGAGGAAAAAGGCGAGGTGGAGGTGTTGCTGTGTATGTTAAGTCGGAGCACAAACCGTCCTGCGGTATTCTACCCACAAATGCTCAACCTACAACCAAATTCGATGCCGTCTATTGCAAGCTGAGCCTATCTGAGTTTTGCCTGCCCGTGTTGGCTGTCTACAGGCCGCCTCTAGCCGACCCCCAGGACGATGCTCATCTACTCGAAGCGATAAGATTCGTTTCAGCTTCGCATGACTGCTTGGTACTAGGCGACTTCAACGCTCCCACGATCGTTTGGCCCGCATCAATTTGTACAACATCTTCCCGGTTCGGCCAGGCCCTTCTTGACGTGGCTGAAGATTGTTTTCTATCGCAACATGTTGAATATCCGACAAGGCATCGGTCTGGGCAGCAGCCATCTATGCTAGATCTGGTATTCTCCCGCTATCCAAGATCAGTGTCAGACGTATCTGTGTGCGCCCCTCTTGCCAAGAGTGATCATGCGGTCCTGAAGTTCGTCATGCACACAACTTTTTCCACGCCCACGATTACTTCGCTGCCACGTAGAGTCTTCTCTGCAATTAATCTTGAAATTCTAACCGAGGCTTCCGCGCTTCTGGACTGGCGTTCCCTGATGACGTTGTCCTCAGTTGACGAACTATGGTCATCCCTCAAAGCATATGTAATCTGTTTGACTGACCAGGCAGTTCCCGTTGGACTTCCCAAGAGGAAGAAACACAAGCCCTGGGTGACGAAGAAGGTTAAACGAGAACGTCGACTCAGAGATATTGCTTGGGCTGAATTCAAAAATCTGGATTCGACTGCAGCTTTTGAGGTGTACAAAACTCAACGAGACCGAGCCGTGAAAATTGAAAAGAAAGAACGCTTCAGTTATGAATACAAAATCGCGGCAAATGCCAGTAGCAATCCAAAAACCTTCTTTGCCCATGTCCAGCGGAATTCCCGCTTGAACAACCAGATTGCAACGTTGGTAGACTCAACAGGCGTATCGATTGAGGACCCTTATCAACAGAGTCAATTATTTGCCGAGGCTTTTTCAACTATTTTCAAACAAGATGATGGTCGTGAACCCCCTCCATTTGATAGATCGGTACCTCCAATGCTTCGATTGATCATCACGCGGGACCAAGTCAAACGTGTTATTCAAGGCCTCGATGTCAACAAGGGTCACGGCCCTGACGGCATACACCCACGGGTTATCAAAGCGTTGGCTCCGGTCATCTGCGAGCCCTTAACACGACTATTCAATATGTCATTGGCGACGGGTGTTATACCTGCAGACTGGAGAACAGCGATAATCTGCCCAATTTTCAAGAAAGGGAGCCGCGAAGACCCGCTTAACTACCGACCGGTTTCCCTTACATCAATAATCATCAAGATGTTCGAAACCATCCTTAAGAAAAGTATGATGCTCCACCTCCTAAACACAGCCTCGATCACTGATTCCCAACACGGCTTCCATCTGCTAAGATGGAGCAATCATCTTATGTGTATGTATATGTATATATATATATATATATAATATATATATATATATATATATATATATATATATATATATATATATATATATATATATATATATATATATATATATAAATATATATATAATATTTCATAACTTTAAAGTTTATGAAAGCTCACCGTGTTTTGTCAATTATAAATAATCCATATAAATATATGCCCTCGACGGAAAAGTAGTGTTTGCAGTACAAATATATACATACATATATACATATATATATATATATATATATATATATATATATTGTTACGGGCGGACCCCCCGTCGAACGAAAGCTGTTACGGAATCCCTCACACAGGCCCGTTCGATGCAGCGAATGTTCGCCACGAAGACTCGGAGAGGAGAGAGAGACAACAACAACAGCACCAGGAAGAAGAGACACAGAGGCAATTGGCTCACATTTAACGCTAGTTTATGACAATCATTACAACATCAAATACAATGTTAAATACATCAGACATATCAAAGAAAATACATGCAAGAAACAGGTATACAACAGGTAAATACAAGCAAGTAACAGAATCAACACATCACAGCATTTAATCTGTCCGGGTAACAACACATCAAATGCAATAACAACAGCATTTCAAGAGTTCACGTCCGGAGACAACAGTTATGTTTCAAATCACATTAAAGTTACAGTTCAAAGGGCATTAAAGGCCTATACAGTTCAATGTTCATTACACAGTTCTCTTTCCAACAACTCTGTACACAATGTCTTTACACAGTTCACATTGCTCTTTTCACTGTCTCATTTCTTTTCAACAGTCTCTTTACATCGATTCTTTTTCCTTCTTTTTCTTCACATATCAATACACAATTCACGTACCTTAGTTCCTACTAGAATAGCCAGTATCTCATATTGCACCTCATCTCTCTCAGTACTGCTAACTCCAACTTGCTAAACACTTGCCCTGAATTCCAAATCCTCGCTCCTAAATCCAACCGCTCGCCTTGACGACCAAATACCGACTGCCCAAAACCTCCTGCTCTGTCACTACCTTCAATCTCTCTCTTAGCTCTAATACTCTCTCTATCGCCGCTCAGATTCCTTAATCTGTCTTCCTCACTACTTTCTTCTTCCTCTTCTTCACTGTCTCTAACACACTGAACTGCTTACTTAAGGAGGCAGCCCTCCAAATGAACCCTAATTCACCCGAAGGTGTCGGGGAGTCTCCCCAGAGCTAATTAATCAACCCGCATCCGGCAGAACAATGGATTCATTGCCAAATGTAGGTCGCCGGCTCTGTCCTTAAGTTGAACTCACAACAATATTTATATATTTATATATATATAACAACCCTTTCCAGAAAATAAGAAAACCAAAACAACACCCAAACACCGATACACACCTGTCTAAAAATCGGAACCTTCACTACTTTCAAAAAAGAATACAGGACCTAACCCTATCTCTGTAAGCAGCCAGCGATACAATATCAGGAATACCCCCACTTCAAGCAGAGAAAGGATAAATCAACACCCACAGCATAGACACTGCAACCTTATCCCCACCCAAAAGAGTTACCAACGAAATCTCCGTCCCATCAACCGGTTAAACAACCATGCACAACAAACCCACACCACTTACAATGATTACCAACGAAGGCCTCCTAGAACACCACACCCGAATATGGGATATCGGGATGCTCTCCTCAATACTGCCCCAAGAACACACACCATAAATCACAACAGGAGACCCCACATCAACAAAGAACAACTATATAATAGCTACCGTCCCAACCACCGCATTCATTTTTTAGACCCAATACGCAAACACAGAGACACAAGATAGCACCAAACAAGCAGGAGGAACCAAAAGTAATAAAAATTATCAATCTAACTCACAAGGAACTAACAGCAAACCAAATAAACATACTTTCCAAAGGACTCAAGTTTGAACCCACCCCACAACACCCCAACTACAACGAAATGAAAGAAGACATCGCAGAATTCTGCAGAAAATTAAGACTTACTGAGGAGCTATACGATAAATACAACGAGGACGAATCGTTAGCCAGAAATAGGAGTAACTACACCCCCTCGAAAGGTAAGAACAAAACACTTGATGATTTCTGTGACCACATATCTAATTACCCATATCAACATATGCACAAACAAAAACACAAACCAAACTTCAGCAAAAAAGAATGGGCTGAGTTGAACAAATTAAAACAAGATAAAACAATAACAATCAAAGAGGCCGATAAAGGGAGTGCTGTTGTCTTAATGGATACGACATTTTACATAACTTTGGTACTTTCTATGCTGGAAGACACAACATACTATGAAAAGGCACAAAACTACAGTCAACAAAAAATAATGAGGGAACTAAAATCCATATTAAACCCATACAAAGCAGGGCTCACCGACAAAGAATATGATTGTATGACCAATTTCACAAGTAAAACCAGCCAATTCTACGGTATACCTAAGATCCACAAAAGTGAAAAAAATAACCAACGCATGCAAGATAGCTACAGACAAAATAATTAAAGTCCCTAATCCTAATGACCTCAAATTGAGACCCATAATAGCAGGTCCCGCATGCGAAGCCCACCGCCTCAGTAACTTTTTAGACACCCTGTTAAAACCACTCCTCAAACATATCAAAAGCTATATAAGGGACGACTTAGATATGCTCAATCACTTACCGAATACTATAAACAAAAACACCATACTGGTATCCTTCGATGTAGTCAACCTCTACTCCAATATCCCCCACAACCTAGGACTAGAGGCAATCCAATTCTGGCTAGAGAATCACGCCAACGAACTACCACACCGCATCAAAAACGAATTCGTGATAGAAGGGGTTAAATTCATCCTGGAAAATAACTTCTTCGCCTTCAATGACAACTTCTACCGACAAAAATCGGGGACTGCGATGGGTACACGAATGGCCCCCTCCTTTGCCAACCTAGTCATAGGATATCTAGAGATCAGTCTGTATCGTAAGGTTCTAAAAAGATATGGCAGCCCTTTCTCCATCTACATAGAAAACAACTGGAAGAGATATCTAGATGACTGTTTCATTCTTTGGCATAAAAATATAGAAAAACTCATAGAATTCCAGGAAATTTTAAACGGACTGGACGTAAACATCCAATTCACGATGGAATATAGCCAGCAACAACTCCCCTTCCTCGATATCCTCATTAAGAAAGCTAATAATATAATAGAAACAGACATATACTATAAGCCTACAGACTCTAAGCAATATCTTCCATTCAATTCATGCCACCCCAGACACACCAGGATGAATATCCCCTTCAATCTAGCAAAAAGGATATGCACTATAGTCTCTAACGCAAACACCAGAGACACACGACTACAAGAACTAAAAGATACCCTTATCACCAGGAACTATCCACCTTCACTTATTGACAAGTGCATTCAACGTGCCCTTCAACTTAACATCAAGGAACTGAGACATCCCAAATCAAAGAAAAACTTACAACCAAAAGCCGTACCATACATCTCCACACACAACCCTCTCAATAACGAAGCCTTCGGCACCATCCTCCACAACATACCCCTCCTAAAAAAGACCACAGAATGAACACAATCCTCCAAACACACACGATCATAAAAAGCAAAAGACAGCCTAGATCCATGAAAAGTCTCCTAACACAAGCCCGAAGTCACTCTTCAACACAGAAGCCGACAGTAAAAAAATGTGGAAGACCCAATTGCGGGATATGCGACTATCTAATTGAGGGATCAGAGTTCTCCTTCAAACAGGGACAACGGTTTACAGTGAAAAGCAACTTCACATGTGCTTCGGAGAACCTAATATACTCACTAACCTGCTCCGGGTGTCAAGAGCAGTACATAGGCCAAACAAAAAATAGTTTGCGTAAACGAATGGCCCTGCACAGATCCCAGATAAAAATTCCCCAAAACAGAAAAATAGCTTTTAGCCAACACATAGATACTTGCGCCAACAAAAAAACACCAAGCTTCAGGATTTTCCCCCTCTACCAATTTAGGGACGATACAACCTCGAGACAACGAATAAGTAAAGAAAATCTCTTTATTACAAAATACAGGCCACTTCTTAACGGGTCTACGACAAACAATTAATATACCTCAACTTTAGAATAAAAGAAATATATACACACACAAATATTACATTCCATAGAATCCATTACTAATCAGCCCCATCGCAGCTATACTTTCACCCATTCATATTCTCCCTTCTCTGTTTTTTTTTCTTCTTCTTCCTCTTCTTCTTCATCATCATCATTATCATCATCATCGTCGTCATCATCATCACCACCATCATCATCATCATCATCTTCTCCTTCTCCTTCTTCTTCTTCTTCTTCTTCTTCTTCTTCTTCATCATCATCATCATCATCAACATCGTCATCTTCTTCTTCTTCTTCTACTTCTCCACCTTCTACCCCTTAACCTTGTCACTAATGTCTTTTAGTATAACGCCTACACAAATTCCATAAACAATTCCTGAATTGGACTGCGACTGCTGGCCGCCACTGACCATTCAAAATACGACCATCAGGGCACTCCCAGATTTTCCCACTCCCACCCCCTCTCCACATCAGCATTCTTCTTCTCCTACCCTACCAAGAACTCACAACGACCTCGAACACACAAGTGCAAACAAGGGAGTCAGAGAAAGGCAGAATGCCACTTATATCTGAACACTACTATAGAAATATTCCTTTAAAAAAACTTTTCTTCTAATTTTTCTAAATTTAATTATTTAATCGTTACAGTTGAAAAGGTCTCAAAATGACCGAAACCGGTACTGAAAGATTCACTATAAAATTATTTTAGCATTTTCTATTTTTGACTTGTTTTTTCATATATATATATATATATACATATATATATACATATATATATATATATATATATATATATATATTTTATATTTTGGAATGGTCATATTGCCAGTTTAGCCAATAAAAACACACGCACTATATATTTGGTGTTATTTTGCTTCGGTGTTATTTATTTTTTACATTAATCTTAATCTTATTTCGGCCAGAGTTCTTTCGTCACATTCCTGTGACCGCATCAGTGGTCCTTTGTTTTCTTCTTTCTTATTTGTGTCTCTCCTTACTAACCGTCAGCCATTTTGTATTTGTATTGTATGTTGTCATTTGCGTATGCTTATATCTCTATGTGCGTCTATGTTTATTTAATGTGTGTATGTGCGGGGATGCCTGTAATATTTGTGTCTTCTGTTTATATACGTTCATGTATATAAATACAACCTCATATCGCCAATACAAGAATAACAACTGTACAGGCGCATGAGGAGAGAGAAAAGTTCCTCAACTCCCACATGATGATGTGGACAATTGTTCTGGGACCCCAGAAACGTACAGCAAATAATTTCAAAGCCTGGAACAGTGATATCCCGGCACTGTATGGACTTCGCAAGGACCATAAAGTAATTACTGACCCTATAGCAGGACCACCAACAAGACCAGTCTGTAGAGCGAATATCGCTAGCAATTACAGAATCTCCTACTTCCTCTCAATGATCATACGCCCTATAATCCGGATGTCACCTGATGTTTGTGACAGCACAGCAGATCTCCTCAGCAGGATCAATGACTGTAACAACACTTGTGACCTGGCAGGATGTATGGTGGGTAGCATACATTATTATTATTATTATTATTATTATTATTATTATTATTATTATTATTATTATTATTATTATTATTATTAGAGCGGCGAAATCGATTTTATATTTGATCCTTTCGGGGTTGATTATTATTATTATTATTATTATTATTATTATTATTATTATTATTATTATTATTAGAGCGGCGAAATCGATTTTATATTTGATCCTTTCGGGGTTGATAAATTACATCGGGGTCGATGTAATCATCTAGTCCCCACCACCAAAATTAGGAAAAAAACAGCCCATTTTATTTACAAGTAAGAATTATTATTTCCTCTACGCACAACAGATTAGACTGGAACAAGAAAAGTTCTTAACATCGGGCTACAGCAAGTAACCTTATATGCGAAAAACCTTCCTAAGTTTCCTAGCTGTCCCTAATAACACGGTTTCCTGGAGCTGCACTAAAGTAGGTTTTGCGCCTAGTTTTTCTATTTCTTTGTGAAACCCTTAGGGATAATTCGTAATGCACTTTTAGCTACAGGGATACATTTTATCCACACATTTTCTAGCCTCTATAACTGAATGGCTAGACCCTGGTACTTTGCTATTTTCTGTATAGTTTCCATATTGATTTTCTCATCATTTGGGATTGTAAAGTCAATTACCTGACACTTTCCTTTCTCTTAGGCTACTACTTCTAAATGAGGCTTTGTAGCTTCTATTAATCTCTCGGCCTGAATAATAAAATCCCACTATGTCTTATATTTTTTCTTATTTTCTAGCACTTTACTAGATTCATATTTATAACACTTATCTGTATGGTCAATTTCTAGCTATCTACATAATTTCCTCTGGATTATTCTACACAACTTATCATGAGTAGTTCTTTACCCTTTGATTTACTTAACCTGCTTTGTTAATCTGCCTGATTTTCTTCTATCCTGGATTTTATCCAAATAGTCCTCAATATCAAACCTTGTGTTATTACTAGCAACAGTTTTGTTTCCCTTTTCAGCATTGCTTTGTGAATCCACAGCTGTCTCATTATTATTTTCTCCTGAGATTATCTTTGGAGATCTACCGTGCAAAGCCTTCTCTTGCCAGTCAGATAATCTTACTTCATTTTTTTTAAAGGTCTTCAACCCCTTTGGACTTTTGGTTTCCCTATCTCCTACTGTTACACTTGAGGCTCTTTATGAAATTTCATCATTGTTACCTGCATATGAGGCTATATTTACTATAGCTAACTTTGCAGAGTCGTGTTGTTGTTGTTCTCCTTCTTGTGGCCACCCAAGATTTCTTATGTCCGCCCGATAGATTTTATCTTCCTCCATTACTATTATATATTCGAGGAGCCTTAAATTTTAAAGATTTACCGACTGGGAATCGAAAAGCTGAAGTATTTGAAACATTATCGAAGACAGCAGAAAAATATACTTTACGGAGTTATGATGGTAAGTGAATGAGATGTCTAGAAGAATCTGCAGGTATTGATGTTTCGCCAATCTTAACCGAGGCGAAGCTATGCATAGCTATATGCAGTTGACGCGCTTAAATACCCTGTAGAACTGTATCAGCTGATTGAAAGTACATTCATTGAAGACTTTTAACGAAGCTACTTTAAAATTTCCTTTAACAATTCATACAGGGAATAGATTTGATATTGTGATTGCATGGTGTTAGTTGTACCACATTAGGCTTACCAGACCCAGTTCTTAATTTTCATTCTAATGTTCAAACGGATATTTTGGAGGACCGAACTTAATTTGAGGAGGGAATCAAAAGACTTCATTTCAGACAAATAGTTGTTTGAGAGAATAGTTGATGCCATTTAGAGTGAGGAAGCATTCTTTTCGTTTCACTTGCATCTGGTAGGTCTGGGAGAAAACTATGTTTACAATAACAAAGAATAGTATCAAGGGGAACTGGCTGTGATTATGCTGAAAAAGTAGATTTGTCTCGCCATGTGAGAAATAAATTCGTGAAATGAAAACCCATTCTTCTTAACTGTTGCCAGTAAATATTTCTGCACTCTTCTATAATTATTGCTCATGTTCTATTTAGTAAACTCTTCAGGGGTCTGAGGTTTCGTTCTCACATTATAATACTCCAAACGTTCATCACCAGAATATGAGGTGGAATTCACGTGGATTTTGTTCATTTAACAACTCCACTGGAAAATTTATAGCTCATCTTCCTCATTCAAATGATCATCATCTTGATTATGATAATCTTCACAATCCCCCTCCAGCTCATCATATTCGTTACGATCGTCATCAATATCTTTTTCTCAGCATATAGCTAGCAAATTTATTTCTAAGCCCTTATTATAATTACACGGACACACACATATATTATATCTATCTGTCTATCACTCTATCTATCTATCTATCTATGTAAGCCTCTATCTACCTATCTATCTATCTATCTATCTATCTATCTATCTATCTATCTATCTATCTATCTATCTATCTATCTATCTATCTATCTATCTATCTATCTATCTATCGATCCATATAGCTATATATATATATATATATATATATATATATATATATATATATATATATATATATTGGAAAATTGAGGTAATCAGATCGGATGGTTCATATTTATAGATATTTATTTATATATTACATTTTTTACATATATATCATATCATTCAGATCATATCATTCGGATTAGCGCTTTCTCCCAATCGAGTGGGCTTTTCAAATCAATTCCTTGTGGGTAATTTGAACATTTTATAGTTTCGTAGTAGTGGTGGGGAGGAATAAAACAGTATAAAAGGGTGAGGAGGAAGTGAGACAGAGAAAACATGTGTGTATGTGTATGTGTGTGTGTGTGTATGTGTGTGTGTGTGCGTGTGTGCGTTTGTATCTGATAGGGAAGAAGAATTATTGTTATTCCGTTGGTTTACTGGACCCCCTGTGGTTTTCTAAGAATTTGGCTCTGTTCTCTGTCCAGTCTCGTGTCACTGAGTGTGTGCTGTGCGTAGGCTGGCCAGACAAATGTCATTTTATATATATATATACACTTATCTTTATATATACCTATCTTATCTACCTATGTATCTTATCAATCTATCTATCTTATCTATCTATTTATCTATCTATCTGTATGTCTATATGTATATATGTATAAATAAATAAATATATATATATATATATATATATATATATATATATATATATATATATATATATATATATATATATATATATATATATATATATATATATATATATATATATATATATATATATATATATATATATATGAATAACGGATCTTGGGTTAGTGCGAACAAGGATATATATATATATATATATATATATATATATAATCAGTAGACCCATGCAGTTGGCGAGTGGTACCCGCGCGAGCGGAAAGACCACCCGGAAGACCTCCACGACGGTGAAGTTACGATTTCAGGATGACGATTGGGATCACGTGGATGAGAAAGGCGCGATCCAGAGAGGAATTAACAGCGTGCTGTGACCAGCGATGTCAAGTGGACGCCTGGCGGACTGGTCGGTCAAGTGATCAACTGAAGTGATATATATATATATATATATATATATATATATATATATATATATATATATAACCGCTTGTAGCGGAGAATTTTTTCTAGAATTTTTGCTACCCTTATATTTAATAATATATATATATACGCCCACATATACATATGTATGTATAATATACTTATACGTATATATAATATAAAGCTGAGGTTGATGATGATGATGATGATGATTGTTTACCACCACATTGCAGTACTGCGTCGATGTCATTGCATTAAAATTCTGATTCATTGTTAGTTATTTAGTTAATTTGGCTCAAAAGCAAATAGCAAGGCCATGTAGGGGGACATGGAGTTAAGTACAGGGTGGTGTTCATGTAAAGAGTTCAGGCCACTTGAGGTCCAGGGAGGCTTTGAACAAAGCGGTCGTCGGCATCTTCACCATCTCGTCTGGCAGCTTGTTCCACGGATCCGCAACCCGGACGGAGAAAGCTCCTCTCCTTCGATTGAGATGAAATCGTCGCAGGTAGAGCTTTTCGGAATGACCCCGCAGCCGACGCTCCGGAGCAGGAGTGAAGAACAGCTCTTTCGAGAGGTTACACTTCCCGCTTATGATGTTGTGGGCGAGAATGAGATCACCACGGCGGCGGCGTTTTTCAAGAGAACAAAGGTCGAGCGTCCTCAGCCTTTCTTCGTAGGACAAATTTTTGAGACCATGAACCATGCGGGTAGCCAGCCTCTGGACTCTTTCGAGGTGCTTTATGTATTTGAGGAGATAAGGAGAAGAGGCTTGAATCCCATACTCCAATATAGGTCTCACCAGCGTGACATAGAGTGGTAGGAATATGGCTGATGTGAGCATTCCGAATGACCGTCGAATCAAAAACAGAATTCCGCGCGCTTTGTTGGCAGCATGGACGCACTGGGCCGAAGGCGAAAAGGTGGAATCCACCAAGATACCCAGGTCCTTTACCTGATCGGTCCTCTCCAGCAGCAGACGACCCGGCTCGAAATCAAGTTGAGTTGCAGGAGTAGAGCCGACAGGCAGATGACAGCACTTTGACACGTTCAGACACAGGTCCCAATTGTTAGACCACTTCCAAATTTGGTGGAGGCATCGACGAAGATCCTCTATACTACCGCGAGGAGCGACCAGTTTGATATCGTCGGCAAATAGAAGGGTGTGTTGCGTGAGGTCGTCGGGCAAGTCATTTATGAAGACTAAGAACAACAAGGGCCCAAGCACTGAACCTTGAGGCACGCCACTGCTCGCACTGGAGACGTCGGACCGCGAACCATTAACTTGGACTTGGAAGGAGCGATCTGAGAGGAAGGCACCAACCCATCGTACAATATCCGGATGGAAACTATATGCTTGAAGCTTGACAAGTAGTAGGCGGAGCTATATGGTACTATAATCACTTTAATGTGAATTGATAAGTGTGCTAAACCATCATATCCAAGGATTCCAAAACGCTTGTGTAACAGAAATGTGTTGGCATTTTATATGTTGTAAACTATCAATTAAAGATGTGTAATTATTCATTCTTCTTTGTGACTTTTTAATATACTCTGTAATTTTATGTGAAATTCTTCAAAGCAAACTTCAAATTGACTAACTGACATAGTGCTTATAAAGTATTTGCCCTGATTTTGAAATCCTTATTCCAATATATTGTGTGTGTATATCAACCAGACCATCAGATGTAGTTAAAAACTGCTGATCACAATGCACTTCCCTGAATTGCAGCTTTCTAATGATGCTACCTCACTGGTTAGGTAGGAAGACCAACACTCCCATTGAATGGAACGCCAGACCATTGCAGGGACGGGAGCAATGTGAAATGAATTGTTCTGCTCAAGAACACAGTGTACCACCAGTCTGGAAATTGAAGCCACTATCTTGCGATTGTCAGTACAAACCCTATCTACTAGGACACATACCTTCACACACACACACACACACACACACACATATATATATATATATATATATATCCATATTTCTCTCCCCCATCCTATCTCTCTCTCTCATGCTTCTCTCCTTGTTTTTTCTGTGTACCTTTCTGTAGAAGAGCGTAAGCTCGAAACGTAAAAGACTTTTTCTATTCCTGAGCGCTATACTAATACATCTGTTTGTTTTGTACACCACCTGTCTTCGTCTTTTGTTTTTTTTCGTAAACTTTCCCTATATATATATATATATATCCAAATCTACCTGCATATATACATAGATATCCATATAGACAGATAGATACATGCATATAAATATGTATATATATGATATTTATACAGCTTCCATTAATGAATTTTTACCCAACACACCAGCTATTTGCAACACTGGTGACTGATTAATCACTGTTTTTTTTAATGTATCAAGCAAAGAAGAAATTTGTCTAAGCATGCAGTTGATAGTGGATACTCAAATAAGCAGAGATCATGCGATCTAGCAATTCCATCACCAGTGCTGGAGACTTTTCATCTGTTATTGATACTTCTGTGCTTTTTAACATAAGTACTAGTAGCAGACAAAATATGTGAATATATACATATCTGTCTCTCATATTCACCTTGTACTTTGATTTCTTTCGCTTCCTCTCTTTCTAGGTGGTCAAGCTATACATTCACCTCTTCAGCAAGATACCTACTCCTGACCTTCTATCCTAGTTTCTTATTCCTCCATTATATACTCCCACTTTTGTTTTGCCTTATAGGTACTTGGTAACATCAATGGTATTAGTGGCATGTAATAAGCATCCATTACACTTTCTGAAATGGTTGGCGTTATGGAGGGGCATCCAGCCGTAGAAATCATGCCAAAGCAGACACAGAACCTGGCGCAGCTCTCTGGCTTGTCTGTTCTTGTCAAACGGTCCAACATACACTAGCATGGAAAAGGGGACACCAAATGATGATGATGGTGATACATAAGTGTATATATATGTGTGTGTGTGTGTGTGAATGTGTATATATAAATATCATCATCATCATCGTCGTTTAGCGTCCGCCTTCTACGCTAGCATGGGTTGGACGGTTCAACTGGGGTCTGGGAAGCCAATCTGATCTGGCATTGTTTCTACAGCTGGACGCCCCTCCAAACGCCAACCACTCCGTGAGTGTAGTGGTTGCTTTTTACGTGCCAGACGAGGCTGGCAAACGGCCACGAATGGGTGGTGCTTTTTACGTGCCACCAGCACAGGGACCAGGCAAGGCTGGCAACGGTCACGATCGGATAGTGCTTTTTACGTGCCACCGGCACGAGGCCATTGGGGCAGCGCTGGCAACAGCCACGTTCAGATGGTTCTCTTACGTACCACCGGTACTGGTATGTATGTATTATGTATAGTGAGTTGGAGGACCATCCTCTTTGCACCAAGGTCACAGTTTGGGTATGGTTTCTACAGCTGGGAGTTAGGAAGGGCATCAATTCATAGGAGCCATGCCAAAAATGAGTTATTTGAGCAAAGATATAGTTCTCTGCCTCACTGAATCCCACTAAACCATCCTACCCATGCATGGAAAACAGATGCAAAATGATGATAGTATTTTGTGTGTGTATGTGCATTATAATGTATGTATATATATATATATATATATATATATATATATATATATATATATGAATAAATTACATGTGTGTGATACGGGGTGTACTTATGTATGTATAACAAGAAGATATATATACCAAATATTTGCAAAATATTAATAATTTCAGATAATAATTCAGAATTCTCTAACATTTACATCTTCAATGGATCAGATCAGTAGCTTCAATTAGCATATTCAAAGGAGGGAGGGGGGGAAGATAAACCAAAATTTTAAGATATTAAGTATTTCTGATATTCTAGTTTCAATGTTCAATAATTTCAATAGAACTTTATTTGATTTTTCCCTTCTCATTTCTATGGAACATATTGCTTATTACAGAAGTTGAATAGTTAATGTGTTTTATTGGGTAGTTTTTTTCAATAATTTCAAACAAAAACATTTTCATTACCATATCACGTTGAAAGCATTGGTTCTTGTGCAATCACCGAAGTTAAGTAATGTCGAGCCTAGTTAGTACTTAGATGGGTGACCGCTTGAGAAACATAGGTGCTGTAAGTGTCACACACTACAGGTGTAGAAGTGGCTGTGTGGTAAGTAGCTTGCTTACCAACCACATGGTTCTGGGTTCAGTCCCACTGCGTGGCACATTGGGGAAGTGTCTTCTACAATAGCCTTGGGCCGACCAAAGCCTTATAATATTAATAATAGTAACAACAACAACAACAATAATAATAATATAATAACAAAATAACAATAATATATTATAATATTAATATAATAATAATAATAATAATAATAAAATAATAAAAAATAATAATATAATATAATGTTAATAATAATGATAATAATAATAATAATAATAATATTAATGATAATAATAATAATGATAATAATAATGATAATGATAATAATAAGAATACTAATAAGAATAATAAAAATAATAATAATAATAATAGTAATATTAATATTAATAATAATAATATTAATAATAATGATATTAATTTGTCTTCCTAGGACAAATTTTTGAGACCATGAACCATGCGGGTAGCCAGCTTCTGGACTCTTTCGAGATGCTGTATGTCTTTGAGGAGATAAGGAGAAGAGGCTTGAATCCCGTATTCCAATATGGGTCTCACCAGCGTGACATAGAGTGGTAGGAATATGGCTGCTGTGAGCATTCCGAATGACCGTCGAATCAAGAACAGAATTCCGCGTGCTTTGTTGGCAGCATGGACGCACTGGGCTGAAGGCGAAAAGGAGGAATCCACCAAGATACCCAGGTCCTTTACCTGATCGGTCCTCTCTAGCAGCAGACGACCCAGCTCGAAATCAAGTTGAGTTGCAGGAGGAGAGCCAACAGGCAGATGACAGCACTTTGACACGTTCAGACACAGGTCCCATTCGTTAGACCACCTCCAAATTTGGTGGAGGCATCGACGAAGATCCTCTATATCACTGCGAGGAGCGACCAGTTTGACATCGTCGGCAAATAGAAGGGTGTGTTGCGTGAGGTCGTCGGGCAAGTCATTTATGAAGACTAAGAACAACAAGGGCCCAAGCACTGAACCTTGAGGCACGCCACTGCTCGCACTGGAGACGTCGGACCGCGAACCATTAACTTGGACTTGGAAGGAGCGATCTGAGAGGAAGGCACCAACCCATCGTACAATATACGGATGGAAACTATATGCTTGAAGCTTGACAAGTAGTAGGCGGTGGTTTACCGAGTCAAAAGCTTTGGCAAAGTCCAATAAAACGATGTCAACAGCATCACTATCATCGAGGATGCGCGTCACCAATTCTTCCATTACTAGTAAGTTGGTCAAGCATGATCTCTTCGGCACGAAGCCGTGTTGGGAATCAGTGATCGAGGCTGTGTTTAGGAGGTGGAGCATCATACTTTTCTTAAGGATGGTTTCGAACATCTTGATGATTATTGATGTAAGGGAAACCGGTCGGTAGTTAAGCGGGTCTTCGCGGCTCATTTTCTTGAAAATTGGGCAGATTATCGCTGTTCTCCAGTCTGCAGGTATAACACCCGTCGCCAATGACATATTGAATAGTCTTGTTAAGGGCTCGCAGATGACCGGAGCCAACGCTTTGATAACCCGTGGGTGTATGCCGTCAGGGCCGTGACCCTTGTTGACATCGAGGCCTTGAATAACACGTTTGACTTGGTCCTGCGTGATGATCAATCGAAGCATTGGAGGTACCGATCTATCAAATGGAGGGGGTTCACGACCATCATCTTGTTTGAAAATAGTTGAAAAAGCCTCGGCAAATAATTGACTCTGTTGATAAGGGTCCTCAATCGATACGCCTGTTGAGTCTACCAACGTTGCAATCTGGTTGTTCAAGCGGGAATTCCGCTGGACATGGGCAAAGAAGGTTTTTGGATTGCTACTGGCATTTGCCGCGATTTTGTATTCATAACTGAAGCGTTCTTTCTTTTCAATTTTCACGGCTCGGTCTCGTTGAGTTTTGTACACCTCAAAAGCTGCAGTCGAATCCAGATTTTTGAATTCAGCCCAAGCAATATCTCTGAGTCGACGTTCTCGTTTAACCTTCTTCGTCACCCAGGGCTTGTGTTTCTTCCTCTTGGGAAGTCCAACGGGAACTGCCTGGTCAGTCAAACAGATTACATATGCTTTGAGGGATGACCATAGTTCGTCAACTGAGGACAACGTCATCAGGGAACGCCAGTCCAGAAGCGCGGAAGCCTCGGTTAGAATTTCAAGATTAATTGCAGAGAAGACTCTACGTGGCAGCGAAGTAATCGTGGGCGTGGAAAAAGTTGTGTGCATGACGAACTTCAGGACCGCATGATCACTCTTGGCAAGAGGGGCGCACACAGATACGTCTGACACTGATCTTGGATAGCGGGAGAATACCAGATCTAGCATGGATGGCTGCTGCCCAGACCGATGCCTTGTCGGATATTCAACATGTTGCGATAGAAAACAATCTTCAGCCACGTCAAGAAGGGCCTGGCCGAACCGGGAAGATGTTGTACAAATTGATGCGGGCCAATCGATCGTGGGAGCGTTGAAGTCGCCTAGTACCAAGCAGTCATGCGAAGCTGAAACGAATCTTATCGCTTCGAGTAGATGAGCATCGTCCTGGGGGTCGGCTAGAGGCGGCCTGTAGACAGCCAACACGGGCAGGCAAAACTCAGATAGGCTCAGCTTGCAATAGACGGCATCGAATTTGGTTGTAGGTTGAGCATTTGTGGGTAGAATACCGCAGGACGGTTTGTGCTCCGACTTAACATACACAGCAACACCTCCACCTCGCCTTTTTCCTCTGTCACATCTGAAAAGGACGTAGCCCTGCAGGTGGATCTCTGAGTCCTTTACTGCTGGAGTCAGCCAAGTCTCGGTGATAGCTATCACATCAGGGGAGTCGCGTAGGGCCAGTGTAAATAGTTCACTGAACTTTGGGAATAAGGAGCACGAGTTGGTGTAGACGATGCTGAGCTGTGAAGTCTGAGGGGCGGGAGTTGGGGAACAAGCAGAATAAAGGGCATCAGAGATAGCATCGTTGACGGGGGTATCAACTTCACTTCGATTTGCCCTCACATCACTTTCCCTGTCAGCACTACAGCATGGGACCAGAGGTAGGACTTGATTATCTGTCCATCTTGGATTCGTAAACCCTTCTCTCCCATTTGTTTCCTCATCTTTAGCTCGGATATCAGGTTCCTCCGGCGAATTCTCTCTCTTAGTGAGTATTCCTCGCGAAAACCCATATTGGGGTCCTCCCAGGCATGCGTCTGAGCTCTGTTCAGAAAGACTGAAGCCTCCCGATCAGAAGAAAAGATTACCCTTATTGGGCGTGGTCTAGTATCTGCGGTTGGATTCGCTTGGAATCTTCCTAGCCGAGCGACCTTAAGAACACTGACATTTTCGTTCACAGAGAACAATTTTCCAACCAAAACGGAAACAAAATTAATGTCATCTTTTAGGCGGTTTATGCCTGTATCACAGGTGGATTCAGCCTTGCCATATATTATTGCCGATCTTGAGTGGGCAAAAAGTTCTCTACTATGAGCTGCGGTATTCGATTCTTCATTGGAGGATTTCGAAAGGGTGGTTTCATAGCCATCGGACTTATGTCGGCCTGTGGGGTCGATCGGAATGGATTTAGTGGTCATAATTTTCCCGCCTGGTTTGGAACTGCACTGCCTCTTCTTCGGTTTGGGGGAGCACCACTCCCCAGATGAACCCACATCGAGATCGTTCAGAATTGGTTGAGCAATGGCATTAATGGGAAGGACAGGTGAGGGAGAATCCATACGGATTTTATCGTGATCAGGTTTCATAGCCAAATCTGCCCCTCTGGAGTTTTGACTACGTTTCTTCTTTTGGGGAGAACAACGGTCTTCAGGTGGGTTTGAGTCTACGCTCCTCGAACTAGGTTGGGGAACCTCCGGGACCGAAAAGGCAGATGAGGAAGAATCTGCACAGGAACGATCATGTGCAGGAACGACCGCCGGTTCCTTCGCCTTCTTTGGCCGCTTCGATTTTGTTCCCTTCGGTTTGGACGTCTCCAGGGAAGAAATCAAGGGTGACCCTGCGTCAACAGGAGACCGTTTATCGTGGTCAGGTTTCATAGCTAAATCCGCCCCACTGGAGTTTTGACTACGTTTCTTCTTTTGGGGAGAACAACGGTCTTCAGGTGGGTTTGAGTCTACGCTCCTCAAATTAGGTTGGGGAACCTCCGGGATCGAAAAGGCAGATGAGGAAGAATCCGCACGGGAACGATCATGTGCAGAAACGACCGCCGGTTCCTTCGCCTTATTTGGCCGCCTCGATTTTGTTCCCTTCGGTTTGGACGTC
The DNA here is from genome assembly GCF_006345805.1 of Octopus sinensis. NCBI lineage: Eukaryota > Metazoa > Mollusca > Cephalopoda > Octopoda > Octopodidae > Octopus > Octopus sinensis. The sequence goes on from NW_021836152.1 coordinate 146,171, forward strand.
TCCATGGAAGAAATCAAGGGTGACTCTGCGTCAACAGGAGACTGTTTATTCAGTAAGAGAGCAACAACAGACTTTAAGTGCTCAACCTCTTGTTTGAGCAACAGCAACTGTTCGTTGAGCTGACTATTGGTAGGACCATCATCTTGATGAGAAGCCCTACTTGCAGATCTCAGTTTCGATGCGTAGGTAGCTGACATGATGGATGGTTGACTAAAAACAATCTTCTATGGGCTCTAGGAGTAGTAGTCGGGACACACAAGACAGTGGCTGGTTGTTTAAGTATGTTCTAAATGTTAAGTCAAGTGAAGTAAACAACAAAGCTTTGGTCCTAAAATAGACAACAATCCTCTTCTCAAAATATTTCACACAACTTTCTCTGTAAGAAATTAGCATTGTTTACCTTTTTGTATAGTGGTGACACAATAAATCACACACGCGTACACATTCATAATACTTACATACATACATGCATACATACATACACACATACATACATACATACATACATACATACATACATACATACATACATACATACATACATACATACATCAAGCTTACCTGCATACATACGTCCATCCATCCACATATAAATGCAACAAGCTTACATGTCTACATAGATACCAGTGGTTGAGGCAGGGGTGCTGCCCTAGTTGCCCGGGTAACACCCTTTCTGGCACATCCGACCCAAAAAAATTGCCGGGACCAAGATTTTTCAGAGCATAACTGTTTTATATGTTTCTGGTCTGCTACAACATAGAATACATGAAAATGTGTCCATTTCTTACAAATTGCGATTCCCGACTAACATAGTAATTTTTTGGAAACAAAAAAGATCTTGGGTCCCCACTGCATACACACAGACGCATTCAAACAATCTTAAGCAAACACATATATGCATATTTATATATCGTTTTAGAAGCTTCGAAGAAACTATAAGCTTATTCCCAAGCACCCATCTCTGCATGCACTGTAACTACTAGAAACTGCAGTGAGCTTATTAAAATGAAATACGTAATTCATGTCCTCTAAAAACACACACATACACCCAAACAGAAAGGCACACAATGACACATAGACAAAGACACACATGTTATGGTTGCAACTTGATTCCGAAATATGCCACATTTGTTTACTCAACGAAGCAGGGACGTGTATCTTTTAGTCCTGTTAGGGATCTAAACACTTTTGCGCAATCAAAGACATACTAACGAAGGAGACTTCCTGCTGCAGTTTTTGAGAGACTTACCATCCTCCCTGACTCATACCTTTGTTCTCTCATGAAATTTTCAACTTTGTGTTTTGCCGATCGCAGGCTATGTGCCTTGTC
>NW_021836152.1:152500-190000 GCF_006345805.1 Octopus sinensis
ATATATATATATATATATATACTAACGACTCGAATAAGATCTTCGTTAATTCTGACAAGACAAGGAACTTATATGCACTTGATAAGGACGTTTATAAGCGCCTGATTTCGAATAGTGTCACGGACACATACAAAAAAGACAACACGAATATTTACAAAGAGGTGAACTTAGAAGCAAGAGGAATAGCTAACGATCTTAAGATTAGCGATAGGATTGAATATCTTTCACCACGACCAGCTTTTATTACTTTGAAAGACCATAAAGCTAATTTTAGTAGAAACCCCAAATGTAGATTGATAAATCCGGCTAAAACTGAGATAGGAATTATTAGCAAAAATATTTTGGACCGTATTTTAGTTAAGTTAGATAGTGAAGTAGACTTGAGAATTTGGAAGAATAGTAAGTCAGTTATAGAGTGGTTTAAAGGTATTAGCTATAAGAATAATTGTAGTTTCACGCAATTCGACATTATTGACTTTTACCCGTCAATATCTAGGACGTTGCTCCTAAGGGCATTGGACTTCGCCAAGCAGTATGTCAACATCGATAGCTTGGAAATTGATATTATTATGCATGCGAGGAAATCGCTTCTTTTTTTCGAGGATTCCACCTGGATTAAGAAGACTGAGGATTCTCTTTTCGATGTACCGATGGGGGAATACGACGGGGCTGAGTTATGTATGCTCATAGGAGCCTTTATTCTCCATAATCTAAAAATAGAATTCCCATTTATAGATGCAGGTTTATATAGGGATGACGGCCTTATAGCCACGCATAATCTAAACGGCCATGAATCAGATAGACTTAGGAAGGACCTCATAGCTTTCTTTCAAAGGATGGGCTTACGGGTTACGATAGATGCTAACCTGAATAGTGTAGATTTTTTAGACGTAAATTTTAATGTAAGATCGGATAGATTTAAACCTTTCCGTAAGCCCAATGAAAAGCTATCGTATATTAGCAAAGATTCGAACCATCCACTAGTTATCCTTAGGAACTTAGTCAGCAATGTAGGTAGAAGAATATCTTCAATTTCTTCGGACGAGGCAGCATTCCATAATGCTGCACCTTATTACGATAGCGCATTAGAGAATAGTGGTTTCTCTGAGAAGATCCAGTTCAACCAGCTTAATGCTGATAATAATGCTGCACGAAGAACTAGGACCAGGAAAGTTTTGTGGTTCAACCCGGCTTTCAATTTGGCCGTAAAGACTAATATAGGTAAGGAATTTTTGAGATTAGTCTCTAAGCATTTTAAGCAGGGTCATAAATTCTATAGGATATTTAACAGAAGAACCCTGAAGGTTAGCTATTCTTGTTGCAGAAATTTCGCCTCTTACATTAGCCAACATAATAGGAAGCTAATTGAGATTAGACATGGTGCCGAGACCATTAAGAAATGTAATTGCAAAAACGAAAGCTCCTGTCCGTTAGAAGGGAAATGTCTGGTGAAAGGAGTAGTTTATAGAGCCAAGGTGCAAGTGGAAGGCTCATCGGAATACAAGACATACACAGGGGCTTCAGAAAATTCATTTAAAACAAGATTTTATTCTCATAGAAATTCATTTAAATACCCAGAGAATAGGAAGAAAACCAGCCTAGCAAAATATGTCTGGGAACTAAAAGAAAAGGAAGCCCCACCTTTCAACGTGACATGGAGCATTCTGGACAGGGCGGCACCATACAGGCATGGAGCATACAAAAATAATTTCAAGTGCAAGCTTTGTCTATTAGAAAAAATGTACATCTTATTCAAAGACAATAATTCTTTGAATCAAAGAAGTGAGCTAATGAACTTATGTAGGCACGCGGCTAAATTTAAAATGTCGAATATAAATATACCATATGGATAGAGTATATATTTTGTATTTTTGATTTTGATTTTGACTCTTGAACGATGAGCGCTACGATGGATTTTGTTTCCAAGCTATGCGGATCTTAATCCGTATAGCAAAGTCTTATGTTTCTACATATATATTAGGAAAAACCTCCAACTTTGTTTTCATGTTATTGTATTGTATAGGATTACCTTGATTATTTATATTACCTTGATTATTTATAAATGACCCAAAAAAGGATGTTATATTTTATTTTATATGTTTTTCGTATATATTTTTATTAATGCACCCATTTTTTTTTAAAAAAGCAATGTTTTTTTTTAAAAAAAGCAATGTTGTCAAAATTAGAATGTTGATATAAGTATGTGTATAGCAAAGCATATGTATTTGTAAGCATGCGTATCTGTGTATGTGTAAGTGAAAGTATGTTTGTGCTTAAGCACACATATACACGACTGTATGTATATGTATCCATTCAAACTTGTGTATGTATACTTGTCTCCATATATGCCATAATGCCGTTACACTGCTTGTATACATAATTTTTTCTTATTTCGTTTTTTTCCCCACACCTCCTTCGTTCCTTTTTCTCTCTCTCCCTTTCTTTCGTTCCCCCCCTTACTCAGTATATGAGAATCGCTACATAGATCATTTTTAACTTGCGTGCGAGATGGTTTTGCGTGAATATATGTACACATGCTTTTATGTGTATATTTAGATTTATATTCATACGTCTGTATATGTATGGCGTTTGCGCGCATAATTTTGTGTATGTTGATATATATATGTAGATTTTAATATAAATATGTATTGCAGTGTAATATTTATAACAGGTTTAATTTCTATGCATTAATTTGCACTTTCTTCATTAACGTCAATATGTATTTTATTCAATGTAAGGTTTTTTCCTCGGATTTTATAATTTTTATAAGTTTTTTTTATATATATACATATATTTTTGACCTTTTGTTTATCGCTCGAAGATTGACCGTTTTTTTCTAAAGGGCCAATCAAACAAGTCCATTTCTTTTTAAAGATGTAGCGTTTGTAAGAGTATAGATTGAATTGATATATCGGTTCCATTCTAGCAAAAACTGTCTGATGAACGGCAACGAGAAACTCAGAGTAACAGATTTTGTTGAATTTTCTGCTGCTTAAAATAAAGTATATATATATATATATGTATATATATATATATATGTATATATATATATATATATATATATATATATATATATATATATATATATATATATATATATATATATATATATATATATGTATATATATATATATATATATATATATATATATATATATATATATATATATATATATGTGTGTATGTATGTATGTATAGTTATTTATTTCTATTTGTTTTTTATCTGTGTATTTATTATGTTTTCGGAATCCTCTATCGTGATATGTTTGGGTGTGTGTTAGTGCTCCATTCTAGTTTTCTATTCAGGCTAGGTTTATTTTCTATTATGTTTGTAGCTTCTGTAATTGGTTTAATTGTTGTATCTGTTCTATGTGTGGACAATATTTTAATTTCTATGTTATTGATTGATCCCCCGTGTTCCTGTTCGGCGTGTTGGTACAGAATCGATGAGCTTTTACCTTCCTTGAGTTGTCTCCAATGGCCATTTACCCGCTCTCCTATGCTTCTTGCCGTTTCCCTTACTATGTCGTTGTCTTGTTACTGCATCGTCCCTCTATACATCTTATACTATAGACTACATTTCTGGCTTTACAGTTTGTTTTTGGGCTAAATCTACATACAGTACAGTTTGTCTAGGGTCCTTCTAAAGCGGTACGCCAGTTCACCTCCAGGGGTGGTGTCAACGAACATGACACTCTGGTATTTATGGCTATCATATCAAGAGTTGGCCTTCTCTATTTTCTTTTTTGTCCTTTCTATAGTGTTCCATGGCTTGTTTCTATAGAGTGGGCAAGTCCCATTCCTATCATTACATAATATATTATCAAATTTCTTCATGGCTCCTTTGTATACTCTGATCCTTTCTTTATGGCTGCAACCTGAGAACTGCATGCGGTGAATGAAATATTGTATGTGTCTCTTTAACTCTGTGGTCTCGCACATGCGTGACACATTTCTCATTATTCTGACGAGGTCTGCCATCAAAATATTAAATTTGGCATTGTCCGCAATGGCTGAGTTCCGGTGGATCAAGTATTTTGAGGCCATAGGTTTGGCATAGTATGAATGAAGGATTTGGGTTTATTAGTCACAATTTTAGCCAGAGTTCAGTGTCTATTACTGGTAGTCTATGGTTGGGGTGTTTATTGGGGTAGTCTATTGTGACCTTAATACTCTGGTGGATGGAGTTAGCTATTTGCTGGATGATCTCCATAGTATTAGTTTCTAATACTATATCAACATTACTTTCTTGTGGGGGTGCCCTTGCCACTATGTTGATATCATCAACATAGCGAGAGTACACGTTTACGAGTATGGAGTTCTGTGTTGGGCGTTCTTTAAGCCTTCTGTCTCACTATACCATGAAAAGGTTAGCCACATCACCAGCGATACTAACGCCGATGGCTGCCCCCTCGACCTGGGCATATATTTTATTATTAAACTGAAACGTGTGGCCTTTTAGGGTAACTCTTATACTAGCTCCTGGTGCATGTGCGATCATTTTCTTTACCTGATGGACATTTGCGGGGCTCCGTATGGCTCTGGTCCATCCGCGCCATCTTTCTATACGTGTCTTCCTAGCCATAGAAGTAATTGTGGGCGGTCTACCTCTTAAACATCTACTGGGGCAGAAACTACTAAGATTATGTTTATCTAAGTATTCATTATTACATGTCAGTCTAAGTAGGAGGCCCAGTTCTTCTGTGTTGACATTACGGAACTCCACCTGGCTCTCGTTGACATCTCCACGCACTTCTCTACCGAAAAATCTACGTCGATCGATGAGTATAGGGATACCACATCCGTGCTACCCACCATACATCCTGTCAGGTCACAAGTGTTGTTACAGTCGTTGATCCTGCTGAGGAGATCTGCTGTGCTGTCACAAACATCAGGTGACATCCGGATTATAGGGCGTATGATCATTGAGAGGAAGTAGGAGATTCTGTAATTGCTAGCGATATTCGCTCCACAGACTGGTCTTGTTGGTGGTCCTGCTATAGGGTCAGTAATTACTTTATGGTCCTTGCGAAGTCCATACAGTGCCGGGATATCATTGTTCCAGGCTTTGAAATTATTTGCTGTACGTTTCTGGGGTCCCAGAACAATTGTCCACATCATCATGTGGGAGTTGAGGAACTTTTCTCTCTCCTCATGCGCCTGTACAGTTGTTATTCTTGTATTGGCGATATGAGGTTGTATTTATATACATGAACGTATATAAACAGAAGACACAAATATTACAGGCATCCCCGCACATACACACATTAAATAAACATAGACGCACATAGAGATATAAGCATACGCAAATGACAACATACAATACAAATACAAAATGGCTGACGGTTAGTAAGGAGAGACACAAATAAGAAAGAAGAAAACAAAGGACCACTGATGCAGTCACAGGAATGTGACGAAAGAACTCTGGCCGAAATAAGATTAAGATTAATGTAAAAAATAAATAACACTGAAGAAAATAACACCACATATATAGTGCGTGTGTTTTTATTGGCTAAACTGGCAATATGACCATTCCGAAATATAACAATATATATATATATATCTATATATATTTGGCAATGAATCCATTGTTCTGTCGGATGCTGGTTGATTAATTAGCTCTGGGGAGACTCCCCGACCCCTTCGGGTGAATTAGGGTTCATCTGGAGGGCTGCCCCCTTAAGTAAGCAGTTCAGTGTGTGAGAGACAGTGAAGAAGAGGAAGAAGAAAGTAGTGAGGAAGAGAGATTAAGGAATCTGAGCGGCGATAGAGAGAGTATTAGAGCTAAGAGAGAGATTGAGGGTAGTGACAGAGCAGGAGGTTTTGGGCAGTCGGTATTTGGTTGTCAAGGCGAGCGGTTGGATTTAGGAGCGAGGATTTGGAATTCAGGGCAAGCGTTTAGCAAGTTGGAGTTAGCAGTACTGAGAGAGATGAGGTGCAATATGAGATACTGGCTATTCTAGTAGGAACTAAGGTACGTGAATTGTGTATTGATATGTGAAGAAAAAGAAGAAAAAAGAATCGATGTAAAGAGACTGTTGAAAAGAAATGAGACAGTGAAAAGAGCAATGTGAACTGTGTAAAGACATTGTGTACAGAGTTGTTGGAAAAAGAACTGTGTAATGAACATTGAACTGTATAGGCCTTTAATGTTCTTTGAACTGTAACTTTAATGTGATTTGAAACAGAACTGTTGTCTCCGGACGTGTACTCTTGAAATGCTGTTGTTATTGCATTTGATGTGTTGTTACCCGGACAGTTTATATGCTGTGATGTGTTGATTCTGTTACTTGCTTGTATTTACCTGTTGTATACCTGTTTCTTGCATGTATTTTCTTTGATATGTCTGATGTATTTAACATTGTATTTGATGTTGTAATGATTGTCATAAACTAGCGTTAAATGTGAGCCAATTGCCTCTGTGTCTCTTCTTCCTGCTGCTGTTGTCGTTGTCTCTCTCTCCTCTCCGAGTTTCCGTGGCGAACATTCGCTGCATCGAACGGGCCTGTGTGAGGGATTCCGTAACAGCTTTCGTTCGACGAGGGGTCCCCTCGTAACAATATATATATATATATATATATATATATATATATATATATATATATATATATATATATATATATATATATATATATATATATATATATATGTATGTATATATTATGTGTACCGCAAACACTACTCTTTCTGTCGAGGGCATATATTTATAGGGATTATTTATAATTGACAAAACACGGTGAGCTTTCATAAACTTTAAACTTATGAAATATTTTATATATATATATATATATATATATATATATATATATATATATATATATATATATATACATATATGTATATGCATATACATACACATAAGATGATTGCTCCATCTTGGCAGATGGTTTCCGTTTTCTTTTGCTTCCTGTTTGTCAAAGACATTTCTGTGTTTCCATTCATGACCTCTCAGTTGAAATTTAGTCTCTCTGCCGATGTGCCTTCTTTGAAGAGTAGGTGAGAGACGAAAGTTGTTGTAGCCTACCGTGCGCGTCCATTCTTCCACCACCGTAGGAACTTCAGCAGATGAAATGCCGAATGTGGTCATCTTAAAGACATAACTGTGCATCATTTGATTATAGTGAGAGGCACCTATAGAATACCAGTACTACTCTGAGTCTCTGTGACTAGAACCTAGTGGCAGACCGAACAGAGAGGACTTTTAATCAGGTCAAACAGCAGGTTTTCCATCAGTAGGCACCTCTGATGCAACCAAGGGATCTAGATATATGGTCATACATACATACATACATACATACATACATACATATATTTATACATGTATATATATATATGTGTGTGTGCGTGTCTGCATATAATGTATATATATATATATATATATATATATATATATATATATATATGCATGCATGTCTGTATGTATGTATGCATGAAAAGAAGCATATAAGGCGTTGTGTCAAAAGAGATGTGGTGAGAGGTGAAATCGATTGAGAAAAGCAATTAAAAATGTATACGACTCATAAAAATGATTCATAAGTTGGTTGACAGAAGTTAGATCCTGGCTGACTGCTTTAACTTGAATGCATGACTTACATTTTTTAATTTTCATTAAAAGTATTATTATTATTATTATTATTAACATTATTATTATCATTATAATAATAATAATAATAATAATAATTATTATTATTATTATTATTATTATTATTATTATTATCATCATTATCATTATTATTATCATCATTATTATTATTATTATTATCATCATTATTATTATTATTATTATCATCATTATTATTATTATTATATTATTATTATTATTATTATTATTCTATGTTTGACTTTTGCTTTATATTTGTACAAGTTGGCTCCAAGTCTCACCCAGAGACCTCAAGAGACAACAGGCTGGAAGTTCATGTTGTTGTTATGTCTAGTGTGCCATATATTTGGGGGAAAATTTTTGCTGTTGTACTAATGAATGTCTAAAAAAAAAAATTTTTTTTCTTTTTTTTTTCTTTTTAAAACCGGAAATTATGTTTGTTTTAAACCTTGAGATTACATAGAAAGTATTTTGCGTAGGATATAAGCAGTTCCCATGAGCAATATCTTTTGAATTTCTGCCATTTTTGGGTTTTCTGGTTTTTATTATTATTATTATTATTATTATTATTATTATTATTATTATTATTATTATTATTATTATTATTATTATTATTTTTATTTTATTATTAGAGCGGCGAAATCGATTTTATATTTGATCCTTTCGGGGTTGATAAATTACATCGGGGTCGATGTAATCATCTAGTCCCCACCACCAAAATTAGGAAAAAAACAGCCCATTTGTATTTACAAGTAAGGATTATTATTTCCTCTACGCACAACAGATTAGACAGGAACAAGAAAAGTTCCTAACATCGGGCTACAGCAAGTAACCTTTTATGCGATAAACCTTCCTAAGTATCCTAGCTGTCCCTAATAACACGGTTTCCTGGAGCTGCACTAAAGTAGGTTTTACGCCTAGTTTTTCTATTTCTTTGTGAAACCCTTAGGGATAATTCGTAATGCACTTATAGCTACAGGGATACATTTTATCCACACATTTCCTAGCCTCTATAACTGAATGGCTAGACCCTGGTAAAGGCTTTCGATTGATCCAAGTTGATCAGGGCCCCACCCATGCCAGGTTCGTTAACTACCCTGTCTATGATGTAGCGCATCAGATGGAGGTTGTCATGGATGCTCCGGCCCGGCACGGCGCACGTTTGTGCGTTGTCGACCAGTTTCTCGATGACAAGCGCCAACCTCTTGGCTAACACCTTTGTCAAAATTTTCAGGTCTGCATTGAGCAGCGTGATTGGTCTAAAGTTATCTATAATGTTTCCCTTGTTTGGATCTTTCTTCAGCAGAGTTACAGCTCCTCGACTCACAAAACCGGGTATGCTCCCGTTTTGCTGCCAGTTGCAGTATACCGCTGCCAAGACGTCTCCAAACAAGTCTGGCATACAATTGTAAAACTCGTAGGGTAGACCATCCAAACCCGGTGATTTGTCCCTCGAGCATTCTGCTATCGCTTCCTGCACTTCCGCCGCCGTGATGGCACCTTCGCAGCACCCTGCCTTTCTTGTCGAGAGTCGTGGCAGGCTATGTAGGTAGGCACTGAAGTCCACCCTACGTTCTTGCCCTCCACTCGTTCCGAACAGTCGGGCAAAATGCTGCTGAAAGGCCTCACACATTTTACTTGGCTCGAGCAATTCGCGCCCCTGTTCATCTACCAGTGACCGAATGGTGGCTTTGTTGCCCTGTTGCGCCTCTGCCACCCGGGCCTCTCTCGCGGCTCCAACACCTTCGTTCCTTAGAGCACGCATCCTAGCTCTGACAGCACATCCTTCGTGTTTGGCGTTGAAGTTTTGGTCGAGGGCCAACCTCGCCGCCAAAACGTCGGATGCGATGCCGCTTCTAATTGCCTCTTCTAGCTTCTTAACTAGCTCACCCTCTACTCTATTTCTATCTATGGCTAGTGCTTTGCTGTACCTAATTGCTTCTGCTTTTACTGCTCTCTTGAGGGCAAACCACCATTTGTTATTGATGATGGCTCCCGTCAAAGCCCTCTTTACTAGTGTGCTAATCCGGTCTCTGAAAACTTGTCTGGACGGGAATGAGGCGTTCAGTTTCCAGTACCCAGGACCCTGTCTATGTGCCTTATCTAAGTCTAGCGTACACGTCACCAATTTGTGATCCGTGTAGCTGACTGTGTGGAATTGTGGACATCCTAAGTTATCCTTGTCTACTGTCCTACACAGTATCCTATCTAGATACGATCTCGACGACCCACTGCGGTTGCTCCATGTCCACGTTGGTGCATTTGGGTGGTCGAGTCGGTACCTGTCAGACAGTTGGAATCGTCTGAGCAGGTCTCTGAGGCATTTGCATCCCCTTCTGTTTCTGTCTCTACCCACGTAGTCTACATGCGTGTCCATGGTAGCATTCCAATCCCCCACTAAGAGTAAAGGACGAGACGTTCCCAAGAATACTTCTAGACGTCGAAAGAAATCCGCCCGACCTGTTAAGGGCGGTGCGTAGACTGATACGAGTCGAAAAGCGCACACATTGCTGCCGTCAACATCCAGAACGATCAGTCTACCCTCCGGGTCTACGAATATCGTCTTGACTTCGAGATCCAGGCTCTTGTGAAAAAGTACCGCGGTGCCACTACCGCCCATCCTCGGCAGACAGGGAGCGAAATAAATGTTAAACTGTCCGCCAAACATGGACTTTAGGGCCCGTGGCTCGTGGAGTCTGGTCTCACTTATGGCTATGATTCCCAGATCATGTGACTTATGGCTATGATTCCCAGATCATGTGTCATTTAGGAGGTATCCTTGTTTCCAAGGAGACCCCAAGCCACGCGCATTCACACAACCAATCTTGACCATGATTCTATTGGGGTGTGTGCTTTAAAACACACAAATGAAAGTACAGAGAGTTACTTACTTGTGTCGAAAGTTTTGGCTTCCTCGTTCTTTGATGTGTCTTCGAGGAGGTTTTTATATAGTTTTTGGGAGATATTTCTGGAAACCCCCTACAGCATTTGGGAAGAGGGCTTTGAGTTTGTGGTGTTGTGTTTGTGTGATGTGTAGTATTTTGATGTGTTTGGGTGGTGTAGTGCGTGGATGATTGCTATTTTTAAAGTCATCTTCACAAATGTTTGTGTATCCTGTGATGTACTCCATTAGTTTGGAGTCTTTTGTGTCTATCGCTGATAGCATTGTTTTTGTGGTGTTGGTGCTTGTTTTGTTGTGTATGGAGTTTTCAGGGTTCAGGTATCTCCCTGCTTTGGTTGCGATTTCTTGTTTGGTTTTTCTTGATCTTTTTCTTTTACCCCCTGTGGCTATTTGCCATTCTGTCGAACTTTCATCGTTAGATGAAAAGTCTGACGAATCAGCAGGGGGCAAGGGTAAAGCGTCTGGGTGTGTTTGTGCGGTTGTAGATATTGTTGTGGTGCGCGGGGAGGGTGTTGCTGGGGGGTTTGTTGTGGTTATTGTCTCTCCTACATCCTTGGTGCTTGTCTTCTTCGTTGTTATTCTTGGTGTTGGAATTGGTTTATTTGTTGTTGGTGGTGATGATTCTGTTCTTGGCGCTGGTGTTGGTGTTGTTTGGTTGGGTTGGCTTGTTCTTTGTTGTTTTTCCTGCATTTCCGCATACAGCTTCTTGACTAGCTGTCCATATTGTGGTGTGGGCAATAATCCTGGCTTTTGTGATTTTTCCTGTGGCTGTTGTTGTTGTTGTAATTTTGCGGCAGATTTGCACTCCTTTTTGAGGTGTGCCTCACTGCCACATGTATAGCATCGTGGCCTTCTGCGCTCGACTACTACGTATAACTTCCGGCCATCCTCAAGATGTACGTGGGTGGGGATTTTATTTATGTCCTCTTGACTTATGTGGAAGAGGAACTCTATTCTCTTTCCCAGCCAGTCCTTGTTTTCCGAAACACCGATATCTAGGATGTTTAAGTCCTCCATTTCGGATGTTAAGGCGGATGTTATCCACAGTGTTGTAGTCACTTGGGGGACACCACTGATAATGACTTTCGTCACCTTCTGGCCGAGGTAACTCGGTGTCAACGTTAGTTCATCAGAATGAAGGGTTATCGTTGAGAATTTCTTCGCCAACTCTTCACTCTGAAAAACCACCTGTATGTGTGCGAACTTGTTCGCCCAAGTCACACAATCCTTGTATCCCCAGATGGGGCGTAAGCACTTTTCGACTTTGTCTGTGCTTGCCTTTTCTGGACTTTTAGTTTTTTTATTTGTGATTTTATCTACAATTGTCTTTTTTTTCTCCTCATTCAGTATTTGTTGAGGTATGTGTAAGAGTATTTTTCCGTTTTCATTTGTAATAAGGTTTCTGCAATCTTTAATCTGTTGTGTAGTAAACGAAACTTTTGTTACCTTTTCTTTTATCGCCTCGGCGAAGTTTGTTGTTGTTTTGTTATTGTTGTTACTGCCGGTGGTGTTGGTGTTGATGGCAGGGGTGTGGGTTGTAGGTTTGTGGTTGCTGATTATGCAACTAGCAAGGGGTGGAAAATTGCCTGCGTAATTTAGTCCTGCATTAGCGCAAATTTCGACATTTCGTTTGCTTGTCGTCGTTATTTTTTCACTTGTTGGTGATGGAGTGAGCAGTGGTTGAAGGGAATTGTTGTTGTCGTCGTCGTCGTTGTTGTTGTTGTTGTTGTTGTTGTTATTGTCGTTCTTGGTGACGGCGGTGGTGTTAGTAGTATTAGTAGCATTGACGGCACGGTCTTTGGTGGCGGTGATGGTGATGTTGGTATTGTTATTGGTGGCGATGTCTTTAGTAGGGATAGCAGTTTTAGTAGCAGATTCTGCCATGGTGTTGTTGTCGGTGTTGGTGGTGGTTGACTCACTGATGGTGTTGACGGTGCTTGGCCTTGCGACCTTTGTTTTGTATTTGTTGCTGTTGTCGATGTTGATGGTGGTGGAGGTGGTGTTGTCAGGTTCAGCGTATGCTAACAGAGCATCCTGTTTTTCTGTCTCTGCGTCACGCTTGACTTGCACCTCAGCCTCGTGGTGACCAGTGGCCATTTTGGAAATAAAATGGCTAAATGAAACCACGAAGGCTATGAGAATTTTTTCTTTTAAATTTTGCCCACAAGGGGCAAAATTTTGTGTAGATATTTATCAAAGGTTTACAGTGGATGTTGTTGCACAACTTTTAAACACAAAATATTTGTCAATATACACTTTTGAACGTACAAAAATACCAACTTACGTGGAGCCCATTTGACTTGCGTCTGTCTGTCCAGAGAGATAGATAGATAGATAGACAGATAGATAGATAGATAGATAGATAGATAGATAGATAGATAGATAGATAGATAGATAGATAGATAGATAGATAGATAGATAGATAGAGTGATAGATAGATAGATATAATATATGTGTGTGTCCGTGTAATTATAATAAGGGCTTAGAAATAAATTTGCTAGCTATATGCTGAGAAAAAAATATTGATGACGATCGTAACGAATATGATGAGCTGGAGGGGGATTGTGAAGATTATCATAATCAAGATGATGATCATTTGAATGAGGAAGATGAGCTATAAATTTTCCAGTGGAGTTGTTAAATGAACAAAATCCACGTGAATTCCACCTCATATTCTGGTGATGAACGTTTGGAGTATTATAATGTGAGAACGAAACCTCAGACCCCTGAAGAGTTTACTAAATAGAACATGAGCAATAATTATAGAAGAGTGCAACCATCTTCTTTATACAGCAGAAATATTTACTGGCAACAGTTAAGAAGAATGGGTTTTCATTTCACGAATTTATTTCTCACATGGCGAGACAAATCTACTTTTTCAACATAATCGCAGACAGTTCCCCTTGATACTATTCTTTGTTATTGTAAACATAGTTTTCTCCCAGACCTACCAGATGCAAGTGAAACGAAAAGAATGCTTCCTCACTCTAAATGGCATCAACTATTCTCTCAAACAACTATTTGTCTGAAATGAAGTCTTTTGATTCCCTCCTCAAATTAAGTTCGGTCCTCCAAAATATCCGTTTGAACATTAGAATGAAAATTAAGAACTGGGTCTGGTAAGCCTAATGTGGTACAACTAACACCATGCAATCACAATATCAAATCTATTCCCTGTATGAATTGTTAAAGGAAATTTTAAAGTAGCTTCGTTAAAAGTCTTCAATGAATGTACTTTCAATCAGCTGATACAGTTCTACAGGGTATTTAAGCGCGTCAACTGCATATAGCTATGCATAGCTTCGCCTCGGTTAAGATTGGCGAAACATCAATACCTGCAGATTCTTCTAGACATCTCATTCACTTACCATCATAACTACGTAAAGTATATTTTTCTGCTGTCTTCGATAATGTTTCAAATACTTCACCTTTTCGATTCCCAGTTGGTAAATCTTTAAAATTTAAGGCTCCTCGAATATATAATAGTAATGGAGGAAGATAAAATCTATCGGGCGGACATAAGAAATCTTGGGTGGCCACAAGAAGGAGAACAACAACAACACGACTCTGCAAAGTTAGCTATAGTAAATATAGCCTCATATGCAGGTAACAATGATGAAATTTCATAAAGAGCCTCTAGTGTAACAGTAGGAGATAGGGAAACCAAAAGACCAAAGGGGTTAAAGACTTTTAAAACAAATGAAGTAAGATTATCTGACTGGCAAGAGAAGGCTTTGCACGGTAGATCTCCAAAGATAATCTCAGAAGAAAATAATAATGAGACAGCTGTGGATTCACAAAGCAAGACTGAAAAGGGAAACAAAACTGTTGCTAGTAATAACACAAGGTTTGATATTGAGGGCTATTTGGATAAAAGCCAGGATAGAAAATCAGGCAGATTAACAAAGCAGGTTAAATCTATCGGGCGGACATAAGAAATCTTGGGTGGCCACAAGAAGGAGAACAACAACAACACGACTCTGCATGATTTTATCGATTGTTTCTGATGGTAAGGTATTGCATGGAAAACTAACGTCAGAATTGAGTTTCTTAGGGTAACATTAAGCTTCCCCATGAGTTTTATGAAAATCGATTGCAAGTTGCGAAAACTACCATAGAAAATGTGTTGCATATAAAAAGCTTAGATTCTCGACCCCATACCGAGTTTATCGATTTTGTAGGTTGCAATGTCTTCTCTCCACTCGAATACTTCTGTATATACGATGTTCCTAGATGTCCCTTTGGGCGAAAACATGAAAACATCATTGCGCCTCCCAACGCGTGAACAGCCCACGTAGAGTTGACCGTGGGCGAAGCACTGTTCGCCCAACTGTAACCCAGCGACTTGTAGCGTTTGGCCTTGGGATTTATTGATGGACATTGCGAAGCAGAGTTTAACAGGAAACTGAGAACGCCTGAAGTGGATTGAAGGTGCATCCGTGGAATGAAGACGTCCTCTCCATTCCCACAACCGGTAAGTATTGTGGCCGTTATTAAATGTGGTGGCAAATGTTTCACAACCAAACGTGTGCCGTTGCACTGTTTAGGTGGAACCAAATTCCTGATGAGCATAATGGGCGCACCGACTTTTAACTTCAGGATGTGTGGTGGCAGGCCTGGCGGTTCAAGTGAATTCAGGAATTGAACAGGATAATCGGCAAGCTGGGCGGGGTCTGCTGTCCTATCTATAGATTTGTAGACGTGGACATCACCAGGAATAGCTTCAAGTAGCTGGACATTGATGTAGTTGAGAGTTAAAAAGGTCGAGTTGCGTCCCCTAGACAGTATGTGGTTTGTGTTTCTGATTGTCGACCCCATGTCGAATTTATCGATTTTTTTCAGAACTGAGGGAACTTTTCAAAATTTTCGCTGCGTTAGTTTTGAATTATGACATTGGACTATGTGTGTGTCAAGTTTAATCAGAATCGGTTGAAAGCCGTGGTCAGGGTGAGGGTACAACCAAACAGACACACAGACACACAGACAGACAAACTGCCGTTTATATATATATATATATATATATATACATATACATACACATAAGATGATTGCTCCACCTTGGCAGATGTTTGCCGTTTTCTTTTGCTTCCTGTCTGTCAAAGGCATTTCTGTGTTTCCATTCATGACCTCTCAGTTGAAATTTAGTCTCTCTGCCGATCTGCCTTCTTTGAAGCGTAGGTGAGAGACGAAAGTTGTTGTAGCCTACCGTGCGCGTCCATTCTTCCACCACCGTAGGAACTTCAGCAGATGAAATGCCGAATGTGGTCATCTTAAAGACATAACTGTGCATCATTTGATTATAGTGAGAGGCACCTGTAGAATACCAGTATCACTCTGAGTTTCTGTGACTAGAACCTAGTGGCAGACCGAACAGAGAGGACTTTTAATCAGGTCAAACAGCAGGTTTCCATCTGTAGGCACCTCTGATGCAACCAAGTGATCCGTCCTTTTTAGTGGTTTTACTGCATGCCGTGACATCAACCAAGGTTATTTCTGCATTTCCGCGCTCCGATACAATGTCATTACTTATATTAGTTAACTTATATTTGGACCTTGACCTTTGCTACAACTCCGTCCGGATCAGAGTAGCGCGGGGGACTATAGTGGCTCCGAGGTGATTCCAGATTCCACAAACTCTGGAACTCCCGAACAAAACACCCCACTACTGGATGCAGTTTGAGTTATACCCAGCACATAGATCTAGATATATGATCATACATACATATATTTATACATGTATATATATATATGTGTGTGTGCATATAATATATATATATATATATATATATATATATATATATATATATGTATGTATATATATATATATATATATATATGTATGTGTGTATATATATATATATATATATGTATGCATGTATGTATGTCTGTATGTATGTATGTATGCATGAAAAGAAGCATATAAGGCGTTGTGTCAAAAGAGATGTGGTGAGAGGTGAAACCGATTGAGAAAAGCAATTAAAAATGTATACGACTCATAAAAATGATTCGTAAATTTCATTGGTTGACAGAAGTTAGATTCTGCTTGACTGTGCTATAAAATTGAATGCATTACCTTAATTTCTCAATTTTTATTAAAAGTAGCGAACGCAAACCATCAGAGTAAATATTTTTTGTTTTAAATGACCAACCGAATATTGCCTTTTTTCTTAGGTAAGTCTCTAATTTTTTCTCACTCCGTTCTTTTCATATGTCACAATTTTGAAGTAGCAATGAAAATAGATGCCTTGCATTACGATTGATATATTAATATATCCTCAGCCCCGAAATTTCAGGCTTTGTACCTTTAGTTCAAAGTATTATTATTATTATTATTATTATTATTATTATTATTATTATTATTATTATTATTATTATTATTATTATTGAGTGAGAGAGCAGTTCATGCCATCAAAGTGACACTGGGGTAAAATATACGAAGCCCAATATACCCATCATGACTACCCGTCTGATAAAGGTACACCAGGCACATGCATCACAATTATTATTATTATTATTATTTTAAGACCGGCGAAATCGATTTTACATTTGATCCTTTCGGGGTTGATAAATTATGTACCAGTTAAACACTGGGGTCGATGTAATCATCTAGTCCCCACCACCAAAATTAGGAAAAAAACAGCCCATTTGTATTTAGAAGTAAGGATTATTATTTTCTCTACGCGCAACAGATTAAACTGGAACAAGAAAAGTACCTAACATCGGGCTACAGCAAGTAACCTTATATGCGAAAAACCTTCCTAAGTATCCTAGCTGTCCCTAATAACACGGTTTCCTGGAACTGCACTAAAGTAGTTTTTACGCCTAGTTTTTCTATTACTTTGTGAAACCCTTAGGGATAATTCGTAATGCACTTATAGCTACAGGGATACATTTTATCCACACATTTCCTAGCCTCTATAACTGAATGGCTAGATCCTGGTACTTTGCTATTTTCTGTATAGTTTCCATATTGATTTTCTCATCATTTGGGATTGTAAAGTCAATTACCTGCTTAAGGTAAGACCAACTTTGCACCGAGGATAAAATACTAACCCACCATTCATTGTTGATAAATCCTCTACCTTATCAAGTAACACATTTCGTATTAACGATGAAACTTCTAAAAGAAATTATGTAAAATGGTCATCTATTTAATGAAAAGCTTTTGATATTTGGAGATGACTTTCACAAGACAGCTAATGCAATTCGAAGATTCAGCAATGTTAATATAAAAATACTGCACGAAGAGTTGGCCATTATAGAGATATGTGAAAATTCTTCATCTTCCAGTAAAAATGGGAAATGCGAGCAAGAAGGATTTCATATTTGTATCTTGAATATTAGAAATGTTATTTTCACTTACAATGCTGGGCTTAATGATTGTATGCTTGCCATACCATAAGCAATGATTGTCGGTGATGTAGTCCACTTTATTTATTGTAAATTCAGTTAACATCATCAATGATGAACAAACTGCCTCTTTTGATTTATATAACTTACATTGGGAATCTACCTGATTGTGCTGACTTCGAAAGTTTGTGAAACATTGAAACTTAACAATGATATTCTGCAGCTCATATACCGGGTCTATCAAGAAAATATATAAAATCAATGATTCGATAATTGTTGATGACGATGACGACAACTAGGAAAAAGACTACGACGACGATGACAACAGTGAAGATGACTACGATGAAGATGTTGATGCAGCGACGAGGATGCAGATATTGATGACGATGATAACGAAGTTGATGAGGTGGAGGGGATTGTGAGGATTTTCATGATCAAGATGATGATCATTATAATGATGAAGATGAGCTATAGATTTTCCAGTGGAGTTGTTAAATGAACAAAATCCACGTGGAATTCCACCTCATATTCTGGTGATGAACGTTTGGAGTATTATAATGTGAGAACGAAACCTCAGACCCCTGAAGAGTTTACTAAATAGAACATGAGCAACAATTATAGAAGAGTGCAACCATCTTCTTTATACAGCAGTTAAGAAGAATGGGTTTTCATTTCACGAATTTATTTGTCACATAGCGAGACAAATCTACTTTTTCAACATAATCGCAGGCATGGCCCCTTGATAACATTCTTTGTTATTACCATAAATATATTTCAGGGTTAGTCTTTTATCAGAGTGGGAGTATATCTACGAGAGCGCGTATTTAGCACTGGATAGTTATTTGTAGTTCTAAATAGGATAAAAAATCAGGAGCACCATAAAAGACAGATTTCCATCTCATAAAATAAGGGCATCTCCTACTTAAGGACCATATATTCACTAAATGTGTAGTCATGAATTGCCTTTTGAGGCTAAATAATGATGTTTACGACGAAACTACTGGCGTTTATTGAGCTAACTATTGTATTGAACATGAACTTCTGTAATTTAATTTAGACATTTATTATGCAAATATTCATCGTAGACCAAAATATAAATACGGCGCAGTTCGGATGTAAAACAAATGTCGTTGATTGGAAAACAATAATATTTCTATAAATATAATCAGTATTTTGTGTGTATAATCATGGGTTAGTGCACATATTTTGTTTCAGTCTATGTCATTATGTGGCTTTTCTGTGCATACACACGCATCCACATACGTATACATGCATACAAAAAAACACACACACAAACACACACACACACATGTGTATAGACGTATGTGTATACACTTGTAAAAAAATGTACACATTTTTGTGTGTACATTCTGGTCGTATAAACCTGATTCTGGAGTCTCATGTATTCAACACATATTTTGTATTATCCGCATTTGTGGAATTTTACATATCTTGCATATATATATGTATATGTATATATATATATATATATATATATATATATATATATATATATATATATATTATTGCATGTTTATTACATATTCTTACTCGTATTCAAATTTGTAAGGTTTGGGGATTGCTCAGTGATAAACTGCAAAATTTTGACGTCAAAGCTAATAAGAAATGCTTGTCAACAAGGTGCACGTACATGTAAATATAAAGTTTTAAGAGCATAAACTTTAAAATTGTAGAATTTCGTGTAGTTTAAACATTAATGCCGGTATGCGTATGCAAATACCATTAGTTGTTCAATGTTTCCGAGAGTCGAATCCAACGGAAATAATTATATACGAGTCGTGCATATATAGTCTATCGGTGGTCTCTCCCTGGACAGGTCTTGTGACTGTGAACCTTCTTCAGTAGTGTCTGCCACTGTTATATTGATTACTACTGAAGCAGATTGTTCCAGTTCTAATGACGAAACTGGCATCAGCTGGTCCCGAGATTTTCCCGATACATATCATCTATTAACTTTGGGGCATTCGGTGGGCAATATGTATTGCATATGACTATATTATGTTGTCTTATGTATACAATTAAACTGTCACATACCGAATTTGAGTATGTCATTAAGACCTGGGGTGTGAGGTCATCTCGGATTTATACAGCAACTCCACCATGGCTCCTTTCCCTTCTGTTTGTTCGCAGTATGGCATAGTTTGGTATGTGTACTTCTGCGTCCTCTATATCAGGGTTGAGGTGAGTTTCCACAAGTGCTATGCATAGGGCTTGATTGCATGCAGTAAGATCTCTCAGGAAAGAAATTTTGTTTCTATTTTGATGCAACAGGCCCGCAATATTTAGTAAAAGTATTGGGGTGGCGGCTGTGCAGGCGTTAGGGGAAGCCATCCCGTGTCTGTTGACTTTGGTGGTCTTGCATAGTGGTGGGCAGGGTTCCTTCTCTGTGCTTGGTGTAGCCAGGTTAGCTGCCGGACAATTCTTTGCGCCATGCATAATTCTTTGCGCCATGCATAATTCTTTGCGCCATGCATAAAAAAGACTCTTGCTCAGCTGCTGCCTTGCGCAGAACATCTGAGGAGTGCACTTCGTTTTTGAAAGTTTTCCTGGGAGACATTTTTTGTGTTCCCTCGGTAAAGCTTTTCTCTTTGAGTCCCCTGAAGTTCTGGTGGGGTGTCGGGTTGGGCGAACCGGCAGTTTTTGCCGTCCTCACCATGCCAACATTTGCCCCGCAGGTAGAACTTACAGGTTCTTCGGTGCCTTCCATATTTCTTCTTTCCTGAAGTGTACTGGGTGGCATTGGATCCTCCAGGGGGTTCTCTGCTGTTTGTGTCGGGGGTCGGGGTTTCAGCTTTGGTTGTTTTGCCTTTTCCTCCTTTTCCCTCCTTATTTTTGTTTTCGGTCCTTCCTTTTTTCTTCTGTTTTTCTAATTGTTCATTTCTTTGTAGGACCACTAGTACAGGGGGGGGGGGCACCTTTTTTATGTAAATTAATTTTTGGTGTTAACATGGTCCGAGCAAGCCTTCTTCTATCATACTCTCAATTTTGGTCAACTTGCGCCGCAGGGTCTCGGAGGAGATAGTGTTAGTTGAAGTCTACTAAACCTGGCATATACACAGGCAACTTCAGCTTTATATATATAGATATTTAACGGTCATTCTCATAGCTCTTTTGTTTGTCTTAATAACGGTCGTCTTTATAGTAATTTCCCTTTATTCAATGGTCATTTTCATAGCATTTTTGTTCGTTTTAATTACTGACGAGATGCCGGAGCAGACTTCCGCCTCGACATCCAAATCTCTGAGTTTTATTATAACGACAGAATAATTGTCACATATTATGTTATATATATATATAATATATATATATATATATATATATATATATATATATATATATATATATATATAGCTTTGTATATATATATAATCATATCAAAGAGAAATGGAATTTAATTAAAATTAAAAGCATTTATTTAAATTTTACATTTCCAGTAGTCTAACGTCTAAAAAAATTTAGTCAAAATGACTATATATTAGTCACACGATATAGTGTATATTTAAACACATAAGGAATCTACTTATAGGGATTCTACATGCTAGAAAGAACAGCTAGGTTCTATAACCACAAAAATCTTTATATATAAAACTGAAGTTGTGTGAGAGTCTGTCTCCTCCGAATTAGATTCCTAACTACTCCCACATTTTGCGGTGCAGTTTAACCAAGAGCGGGTATCTTATAGTCGTGATTCATATCGAGCCCTTCTGGGTATTAGCGCTCGTCTACGATGAGTCTACGATGGTAAAAAATTACCATCATTTTTTCGTTTTTTTAATGCATTTTTTGCTCGGTTTATATAAGGGAAGTAACTCTCTAAAAATGCTTATATAGTTATTTTCCTTACAAACCCGAGCAACGCCGGGCGATACTGCTAGTCGTATATATATATATATATATATATATATATATATATATATATATATATATATATATATATATATATATATATATATATATATATATATATATATATATATATATATATATATATATATATATATATATAGAGGGCATTATACATACATGCCAGATGGCATTATACATACATGCCACACGCTAAGAGGGACAATTAGTCATTTCTACAAAAAATATTACTAATCCCACCGAATGCAATTTTTCAAAGTAAGACATTTAAAATATAGACCTCTTAGCGTGTGGCATGTATGTATAATGCCCTCTATATATAAATTAATATGTTCAATAAGAAATAATTATTTTCGAAATTTTTTCTCTTATGAGGTTTTCACGCTATCTACCTGACAATTTCTTGTTAAGTTTTCCTTATTAAGTAGTTGTCCTTAATTGCTAAATTTTTATTCCGAAAAAACTTTTCCTTTCCCGAAATGCAATTCGTAAAAAGTCTGACATTTACAGGATGTAATATATGTAAACTCACCCATTTGCTTCGTTGATGTTGATCAGTTAGCTGATCGGCTTAAGCGAGGCAGGGTCGTTTATGTATGATACATCCAGGCCTGCTGATGAATACGTAAGTATGAAATCACTGTGATACAGGTCTATATTTTTTAAATGTCTTACTTTGAAAAATTGCATTCGGTGGGATTAGTAATATTTTTGGTAGAAATGACTAATTGTCCCTCTTAGCGTGTGGCATGTATGTATAATGCCATCTGGCATGTATGTATAATGCCCTCTATATATAAATTAATATGTTCAATAAGAAATAATTATTTTCGAAATTTTTTCTCTTATGAAGTTTTCACGCTATCTACCTGACAATTTCTTGTTAAGTTTTCCTTATTAAGTAGTTGTCCTTAATTGCTAAATATATATATATATATATATATATATATATATATATATATATATATATATATACATATATATATATATATATATATATATATATATATGTATGGATAGGTCTATGTACGTGTGCATGAGTGTATAAGCTTATGTATTTATAAAGAAATATATGTCCTATTTTTCTCCTTTCAGAAAATGTCCATGGGGGTGTTTTAAAACCGTGAGCTACAAAAAACGGTCGTGTGGGTGGCTTAGATCGCGTTCAAGATACGTGTAAGTACGAAGCCGAACCTTCTGGTATTTATTCATTTTTATACAAAGTAAATTATTGAATAACGCCATCCACAATTCCTTAGATACTACGGTAACATTATTTTCGTCCTCTTCTACTATGATATGTGTGCGAGTGTGTGTGTGTGTGTATGTGTGTGTGTGTGTGTGTGTGTGTGTGTGTCTGAGGTTAAGTATTACTCTTTATTCTCTTTTACTTTTTTACTTGTTTCAGTCATTTGGCTGCGGTCATGCTGGAGCACCGCCTTTAATCGAGCAAATCGACCCCAGGACTTATTCTTTGTAAGCCTAGTAATTATTCTATCGGTCTCTTTGGCCGAACCGCTAAGTGACCGGGACGTAAACACACTAGCATCGGTTGTCAAGCGATGTTGGGGGGGACAAACACAGACACACAAACACACATATATATATACATATACATATATACGACGGGATTCTTTCAGTTTCCATCTTCCAGATCCACTCACAAGGCTTTGGTCGGCCCGAGTCTATCGCAGAAGACACTAGCCCAAGGTGCCAAGCAGTGGAACTGAACCTGAAACCATGTGGTTGGTAAGCAAGCTACTTACCACACAGCCACTTCTGCGCCTGATTTACTATTTTGCATGGTCATGCTGGAGTGCCATCTTATAGGCTTTTTAGTCTCAGAAATCGATCCCAGCATTTTATAAGCCAAGTATTTATTCACCCCACCATTTTTGCAGAACTTTTAAGTTAAGGAGACAAAAATAAAAAGCAGCAGCCTCGCATGTGGAACGATAGCAGATGCACAAACATTGCCAGAATGATACACACGTAATATAGGTGTATATATATATATATATATATGTGTGTGTGTGTGTGTGTGTGTGTGTGTGTGTGTGTGTGTGTGTGTGTGTGTGCACGCGCGCGTATGTGTGTGTGTGCAAAAATTTATATAGATAGTCAAGCTTATGAGGCCCCCTAACGAGACTCCCTCTCCTAGGGTCTTCTGGAATGCCCAAGGAGAGATCCAGGGTGTCCGAGATGGCTACCGGAAGATGGTTTGCTATTCGTCAAGGAGGGCCTTAATGGTTTTGTAGCGAATAGTCTTAAGCCAGTAGTGACACCATTTCTATCGAAACGGATAGTCAGTATGTATGTATGAATGTATGTACATATATGTTTGTATGCATAAATGTGTAAAACTGAGTATGTATGTATATATATAAGTTCAGCAAAAATTTAGATTCAAATGAATATGGTACTTAATTTAGATGCACCAGAATTCTATATGGCGTTATCCATAAAATCCGTGGGGTGATTATAATCAAAATAAGCAACAAGAATGACTCCGGTAATTTGGTACGATCGTTTCGTACTACATCATTTTATTAAATGTTGTAAGTATTACAACAGAATTAAAATGCCGAGTACTCATTAGCCAATTTTAGAGGTTTTACATTAATACAAAAATTTTCATATCAAGTGGCAATATTATAGAGAAGGTAGATACATAAACAAAGATGTGGATTTAAATTTTAAGAACATTTGAGGTAGTGGAGCTCATCAACTGACTGACTAAGATTCAATTACTCCAGACTACTGCGAATGAAAAACAAGTGAGAGGAGACAATAAAGGTTTTCTAATTATAGAAATGGGATAAAGGGGATGTCATAGCTCCATACAAGGAATTTGTGTGGAAGACAGCATTGTCACAACTAAATGCCAATTACTACTATTTGATGAACAGATTCGGCGTTTGGAGAACTAAGCCAATGTCAAATGGTCACAATAACATTCCCAGAGAATGCAGAGACCTTACAAACCCTATGCATATCATCACAACAGTATTGGAGAACATTATAAATCAAAGGATAATTTAATTCTAAGTTTGCAATGAAGTTTTTTAATCATTTATGGGTGTTAAACTAAAACCAGTATAGTATATTCTTTCCTATTTGGTTAAATATATTTTGTAAAGATATCTTAGACTAATTATATATTAAGAAATGGAAGTGAGATAATCAAGGTGAACTGAGTAGTTTCTTTAGGGACATAGGATTCATACTATTTAGTATTCCTACTATTTGGGATTCATGCTATTTAGGATTCCAACTATTTAGATTCATACAGTTTAATTTTAGAAAAAAGAAGAATTTAATTTTAAGTTTCCAGTGAAGTTATTTTAGTTCTCTATAAATATTAAATTGAAAGCTAGTATAGTATATTCCTACTTATTTGGTTGTAAAGAATTAAAATTTGAAAAATATAGGAATATTTACAAAATTATTATTTAAAGTATTTAAACGTTCGGGTCGTACGATGTATACAAGATACTCCCAGCTCCAAACGGTTATTCAACAGATTTGTATTACTCTGATGTTCCAACATTTCATAAGTTTCCATAGAACAAAGTTGACAACCATCCCTACTATTCCTATAAGGTTGCGCTCTTCTAACTATATCCCATTTTAGGTTGAATTCTATATTATTTGTTTTTAGTTTCCAAATTTTACTAGATAATGTTGTGCAACCTGCCTTATGTTTGAGCCTAAAAGAGTAAAAATGATTGTTAAGACGTTTTTTAAATCTACCGAACAACCGAAATACAGAAAGCTATTGTTTGACGTTATTATCGTGCATTTATAAATCACGTTTTGGACCGAACGACGGCCAGACACCGGACATTTTGATCTAATCCTACAACTACGACTGGGCGGATAGTGTCCGGTACTGGAATTATTGAAGGACAGTTCACTTCCATTAATGTTATTTAAATTATTGTTAGTATTAGTATTATTTTCACTATTAGTAATTACGTTGTTATGCAAAGTAGGGTTACTAATTATTAATCCATCCTCATTATTATCACCTACCATACTTTTATCTATACCACCTATATTATTGATATTGCTATTATCACTATTTACACCAATGTTGTTATTATTATTATTATTATTATTATTATTATTATTATTATTATTATTATAATTATTATTATTATTATTATTATTGCTATTTTTACTATTATTATTACTATCATTGTTGTTACTATTCATTCTACTCTTGGCTAACTTAATGTTTTTACTATTATGGTAGCCATATTTGGGAGAGTGGAATATGAAATTCTCACTGATTTTTTGGAAATTATTTTATGATATTTATGAGAGGTTGGAAAATTTTTTCTACTATAGACATGAATTTACTGTACACATTCGTCGAGATCGCACAATTAAAGGGGATATTTAGCCAGATGACATTTTCTCTTTCAATGGCTTGAAAGTCATAAACACGCCGACGGGAAATAAAATCATTAGGTGGGACAAGCTGACTGAATCAGCTTCGCTGACTGACAGATGACGGTCGTTTAGAAAAAGTGCGGGCTGAAGCTACGCGCCTTCACTAGTCAGTTAAGGTGAGACAGTGTCACGTGAGAACTTGCTGGGGCTGCCTGCTGGAGCCTAGCGGCAGGTATTTATAGGGATAAATTTGACAAGACAGTCAGTCGACGGCTGACACTCGCTGACAATACATCGAAGATGCCAGGGAACAGAAGAAAGAAGAAAAGAGACATGCACCCAACACCAGGGCTGAAGACACCTCCGAAAGGTGGGGCCGCCACGTCAAAACGGTAGAGGAGTAGGGGCCGGAACCGGACGTGGTTCCTCCTGATGACGTCCTGAGCTAACTGGATCCTATAAAGGAGCTGTTGTGGTAGCAGACCACGAAACACGGTTGTAATTCCCCCACGTGGAGTTTCTATTTTCTTTTTCTAACATATTTCTATTATATATATATATATATATATATATATATATATATATATATATATATATATATATATATATATATATATATAAATGGATGAATGAATTATCCTTTGTTTACCGTTAACAAGGAAAATTATAAATAGATAGATAGATAGATAGATAGATAGATAGATAGATAGATAGATAGATAGATAGATAGATAGATAGATAGATAGATAGATAGATAGATAGATAGATATAGATAATAATATATATATATATGTATATATACAGATAGATAGATATATAGATAGATAGATAGAAAGATAGATAGATAGATAGATAGATAGATAGATAGATAGATAGATAGATAGATAGACAGATAGATAGATAGATAGGTATATAGACAGATAGATAGACAGATAGATAGATAGATAAATATATATATATATATACATATATATATATATATATATATATATATATATATATATATATATATATAGGTAGATAGATAAATATATATACATAGATAGATAAATATATATATATATATATATATATATATATATATATATATATATATATATAGATAGATAGATAGATAGATAGATAGATAGATAGATAGATAGATAAATAGATAGATAGATAGATAGATAGATAGATAGATAGATAGATAGATAAATAAATAGATAACTTTGAACACACATACGTATAAATAATCTTCCCAAAGCCGTGGTCTTGGGTTCAGTCTCAAGTGTATTCTAGTAAAGCCCTGTAACAACCAAAGGCGTGTCAGTGGGTGGTGTAGAGGGAAACTGAATACTGCCATTTCGTGTGTGTGTGTGTGTGTTACTCTAAAATTAGAATCACTGCGTTCTGTTTATACGTTTAATCATTCTCTCTCTGAACACTATTGCTTATAAACAAATCCGTACACACTGTCACAATTGCTGTAAAGGATGGTCTAGCAAGCACGGAAAATGTACAGGTAAGAATACGTATTCAAGGCTATCCCGATGTTATGTTACACATAGCATTTGGCCAGCTTTTATTTAACGTTTTATGTTCTAGATTATAATTCATGAACAATATTATCATGAAATTTTTCCTTTCATTTTCTATCACTATATATGAACAATGTGGAGGCGCAATGGCCCAGTGGTTAGGGCAGCGGACTCGCGGTCGTAGGATCGCGGTTTCGATTCCCAGACCGGGGGTTGTGAGTGTTTATTGAAAATTCTCCACGACCTCTGGGAGAGGGTGGTGGCGATCCCTGCTATACTCTTTCGCCACACCTTTCTTTTTATGTTGGCTGCATAGAAGAATTCCAAAAGATCAATGAAAAATGTATAGGTAAGTACTAAACAATAATAACAGCAACAACAATAGCAACACGAACTATATTTCAGTCGTACTGTGAGGTCTCTTATCCTTCACTCACCCTAGGACGCTGGGTTTATCTCGATGAGTGATAGTAAGAATCATATAGATTAAATGTAAACAATGACAATAATAATGTGAGGTATATTTGCCATCTCAATATGGCTTACTGTAGCTATAAGCTACAGTAACACCCACCCTTAGTGCTTAGCCATATTGAGATGGCAAATATACCTCACATTGTCGTGCAGTTACTGTTTATACCTCGTTCAGAGATTTATTATTGATAATAATAATAATAATAGTAATAATAATAACGATTATTATTATTATTATTATTATTATTAATATTATTATTATTATTATTCTATGTTTCACTTTTGCTTTATATTTGTACAAGTTGGCTCCAAGTCTCACCCAGAGACCTCAAGAGAAAACAGGTTGGAAGTTCACGTTGTTGTTATGCCTAGTGTGCCATATTTTTGGTTGTTTTTTTTTGGTGTTGTACTAGTGGATATCTAAAAAAAAAATTGTTTGTTTTCAACCTATGCACGTGATGTCTATTCTGCTTTACTTACCAAAGCAAATTCTACCGTTCAACTCGAACCCTGGACTGCAGGCACATGTGAAGGATCCTGGTGTGTTGGTGCAATCCTCATTTACCCCGCATGGCCAACCAGTGCACTCGTCTATGTCTGGAAAGTAAAAAAATTTTATTGCGTGAATATAATACTTATGTTTCATCATCAATCATCCTCATCAAACTTCCTCATCAATCATCTTATGTTTCATCATCATGAATCATCATCATCATCATCATCATCATCATCATAATCATCAATCATCATCATCATCGTCATAATCATCTTCATCATCATCATCATCATTCATCATCAATCATCAATCTTCAGTAATTATCATCATCATCATCATCATCCCCATCATCAACATCATCATCATTATTATCTTTATTATTTTTATTATTATCATCATCATTATTATTATTATTATTATTATTATTATTATTATTATTATTATTATTATTATTATTATTATCATTATTATTATTATCTATTATTATTATAATAATAATAATAATAATTATTATTATTATTATTATTATTATTATTTATTATTATTATTATTATTATTATTATTATAACACGAAACCAGTTACACATACACACGTGATGTCTATTCTGCTTTACTTACCAACGCAAATTCTACCGTTCAAATCGAACCCTGGACTGCAGGCACATGTGTAGGATCCTGGTGTATTGGTGCATGTCCCCTGTGCCCCGCATGGGTCTGCTGTGCACTCGTCTATGTCTGGAAAGTAAAGCAATTTTATGGCATGGATATAATACTTGTTTCATCATCAATCATCCTCATCAATCTTCCTCATCAATCATCTTCATCAATTATCACCAATCATCATCATCATAATCATAATCAACCATCATCATCAATCATCAATCATCATTAATCATCATCATCATTATTCATCATCTTCATCAACATCATCATCATCATCATCATCATCATCATCATCATCATGATCCTCATCATCATCAACATCATCGACATCATTATCATCATTATTATTATTATTATTATTATTATTACTTTTTTTTTCTTCTTTCAAATTTGCTTCCATTTCTTGCCGAGTGTCTTCCCGACTCCTAGGGCAAAGAAACTCATAGTATACATTGGTAGGCCATTAAACCAAACTCAATAGTTCGTTCATTTTTTTTTTTTTTTAAGTTAAATTGAAATACATGAGCAGCAACAGTTCTCATATCGACAATGCTCTTCTCAATATGTGTGATGTACCAGTTAAGACAATCTTTTGCACTTCTTGCAGGGATGGTAAGCCAGGGATCATTCTCATATAATTTTCGGTTCCCTTCTTGATCATTCCTAGTGCTCCTACGATCACTGGTATTGTAACCGCCTTGAGATGCCACATTTTCTCAATTTCAATGAGTAGGTCTTTACATTTTCTGAGCTTGTCAAACTCTTTATTATTATTATTATTATTATTATTATATTATTATTATTATTATTATTATTATTATTATTATTCTATGTTTGACTTTTGCTTTATATTTGTACAAGTTGGCTCCAAGTCTCACCCAGAGACCTCAAGAGACAACAGGGTTGGAAGTTCATGTTGTTGTTATGCCTAGTGTGCCATATATTTGGGGGGTGGGGATGTTGTACTAATGAATGTCTAAAAAAAAAAAAAGGTTTTTTTTTTCCTTTTTTTTTTTTTTCTTTAAACCGAAAATTATGGTTGTTTTAAACCTTGAGGTTACATAGAGAGTATTTTGCGTAGGATATGAGCAGTTCCCATGAGCACTATCTTTTGAACTTCTGCCATTTTGGGGTTTCCTGGTATCTGAGTTAGGTAGCTATCAGCCCCTTTTGCTATCATTCCCAGGGCACCTATGACAACAGGTATTGTTTTAGTCTTCAGCTTCCACATTTTGCTGATTTCTATTTCAAGATCTTTATATTTGCTCAGTTTTTGGTAGGTCCTGACAGATACGTTTATATCGATTGGGACAGTCATATCAATGAGGAGGCATGTTCTTTGTTTGAAGTCTTTCAATATGATGTCTGGCCTATTTGCATCTATCTTCCTGTCAGTTTGAATGGTGAAGTTCCAGAGGAGTGAGATGTGGTCATTTTCAAGCACTGGGGGTGGTTTGTGTTCCCACCAGTTTTTTTCATGGGGCAAATCCAGGTTTTTACAGATTACCCAGTGAATATATTGTGCAGCTCTATCGTGCCTGTTGAGATACTCTGTAGGCGCTAGAAGACTGCACTTGGAGACCACATGGTCAATGGTTTCTTTTTGTTGCTTGCATACACGACACGTTGGACTGCTTCTGATCTTTAATATGTTGGCCTGGTAGTTTCTTGTTGGTAGGCATTGATCTTGAGCTGCTATGATAAACCCCTCTGTTTCAGATTTTAAGCCAGAGGCCATTAGCCATTGATGGGTCAGGGCTTTGTCGATATCTGCATTATTTGCTCTCTTTGGGTATTTGCCATAGAGAGGTTTTTCTTGCCATTTATTATTCAGAATATCTAAGGCCGCAGTTTTGGCACGGGTTTTCATGCGCCTAGCTTTTTCTGTGCTTGTTTCTTGTATGTCTATCTCTAATTCCGAAATTGGTTGTATTCGGAATTCACTTAGATATTCCTTTGCCTGTTTTGTGACTGAGTATGATGCTTTCTTGTTTTCATGTTTTGAGACAAGTTTTAACATCCAGTCCTCAGAGTTTTTCAGGTAGGTGTCTAGGCCAATTGTAGCAATCTTCATTGTTATTGCCAGTTGCAAAAGACCACGGCCTCCCTCTTTTCTTGGCAGATAGAGTCGTTCTGTATCTGCCTTAGGGTGGTGCATTCTATGCATTGTCAACAGTTTCCTTATTTTTCTGTCGAGCTGACATATTTCAGTAATTGACCAGTTAACAATATTGAAACTGTAAGTCACGACTGGTATAGCTAATGCATTGATTGCTTCGATCCTGTTTCTTGCATTCAACTCTGTCTTGAGTATTGCTCTCACTCTTCGATAGCATTCTCTCCTGATCCTTTCCTTCATCTCTGAATGCCTTATTCCGTTCCCTTCAATTACCCCTAGGTACTTGTAGCTCTCCGCTGGGTCTAGTTCTTTTATGACATTCTGTTGGTCAAGGTTAACGTTAGATGTTTCTGTCATTTTTCCTTTGATAAAGGTAGCCTTTGCACATTTATCGAGGCCGAATTGCATTCTGATGTCGTCACTGAATTGTTTGACTATCGCTAGTAAGCCCTTGAGTTGTTGATCATATTTTGCAAAAAGCTTTAAATCATCCATGTAAACGAGATGATTTATATTTTTATCAAACATTTTATACCCGTACTGCGCGTCATTGAGCAGCTTTGAGAGAGGTATTAAGGATAAACAAAAGAGGAGTGGTGACAGTGAGTCACCCTGGAAAATGCCACACGAAATTTTTACATCACCAGCATTTAGGGATTCACTGTCACTGTTCAGAGTTAGTGTGGTTCTCCATGATTATTATTATTATTATTATTATTATTATTATCATTATTATTATTATTATTATTATTATCATTATTATTATTATAAGAACTGCCCACATCCTACACAAAAACTATCAATTGAATAAATTACGTAAACAAAGCAACCCATAGACACAAGATTCACTTTATACAGCAATTACCCATGGAAATAAAAAAAAACTTCCAGCAGTAACCCATTTAACCAACACATTACATAGACAATGCACAATACAAGCAGTAATGCAAAAAACACTGCACCACATCTTAAGAGAAAAAATAACTGGCGCAATACAATATCGGGAAGTTTCCACACTCCCAACAACAGAAAGGAACACACGATGTTGCACATACCCACCCCAGCAACACGGTGGTGTAGCAAGAAATGCAGTAGAAATCTGCCTTAAGCTACCAATAATAATCATTAAAGTAATAATCGTTATATCTGAATCCTTAACACTCACACTATCAAAAGAAAAAAACAGCCATTTTAGGAACGGCCCATAAGACACGATTAATTCAATACTACAACCTAAACAACTATCCAATGAAATAAACTACCACAAGCAAGCTGGATAACCTAGGTATTACACAATCAACACACAATACAAATACTAATTCGACAAAACACTGCATTACAATCCAACAATATGGAGATGTAGCCGTTGCTACAGTAGAAATTTGCCTCAAGCTACCAAATGTTGAACAAGAACAATAAGAACAAGACTAGTAATCATTTCTCCTATAATCACAAGGCCTGGCATTATGAAGTGCGGCTTAAGTCGATTAGATCGACCCCGGTACTCAACTCGTACTTAATTTATCGAACTCGAAAGGTTATAAATCAAAGACAATTTCTGCGAATAAAACATTTATTTTATATACATATATAGATAAGGCCTAATATTTTCTTAATATTTTCTATTTTATATCCAAATATAACAACCAATGGTCTCGTTTAAAATTTCCTTTTTCTTTCGTATCACAATCCTTTGAAGAAAAGCATCGCTATTTCTTCCATTTTCTTTTTCCTGTTTTATATTCTAATATATGCAAATGAGCGTCGTGTCGTCTCGTTTTCTTTCCACAATATTTGATCAGTTTGTGTCCATTTTGATGTTGTATATAATCCCTTTGCCACAGCAACTGAGCTGAGAAAGGTCTGACTTCTGTTAAAAGAACATGGTGCATCTACCTTATTCTACAATAGGCACAAGGCCTGATATTTTGGTGGGTAGGTCGGGGTCAGTCGATTACATCGACACTAATACTTGAATAGTGCCCATTTCATCGACTCTGCCAACTCATCACCTTAATAATAACAACAACCACAACAGCGACGAGGACGGGGAGGAGGACGAGGACGAGGACTACGACGATGATGACGTTAATGATGATGATGATGATGATGATGAAACACAAGTGTTATATCCATGCAATAAAATTGTTTTACACAGAAAGTTATAATAATAATAATAATAATAATAATAATAATAATAATAATAATAATAATAATAATAATAATAATAATAAGGATCTACATACAATGGAAGCTATGCACACACTATAGAATAACACCAGAAAAAAGATGGTATAAGTACACGCCAGAAAAGGTCACAAAAATGAGAAGGCAACAATACACAGATAGAGAAATTAAGGCCAATTAGGCCAGATATAGTTGTCAAAGATCATGAAGGGAAAAAATGCATTCTGATTGATGTATCAATACCAACAGATGACAACGTTTCTCTAAAAGAAATGGAGAAACTTTCAAAATACAAAGACCTGGAAACAGAGGTATCTCGAAAGTGGAGTCTAAAAGCAGAACCAATTCCTCTGATAGTAGGCGAATTAGGTATGATAAAAAATATTCAGACAAATACATAGCAAAAATGCCAGGACTAAATAATATATATGACATACAGAAAATAGCAGTCGTAGGCACCGCACACATCCTACGCAAAACACTTTCAATACAGTAAAAGTAAGAGCGTCACAGCAAACCAGAGCACATACCCAAGGCACACAGAGCTGTACTTGGTAGTACAGAAAAAGCACGTGATAACAATAACACTATGATGATGATAATAATAATGATGATGACGATGATGATGATGATGATGATGATGAAACATAGGTGTTATATTCACGCAATAAAATTGTTTTACTTTCCAGACATAGACGAGTGCACAGCAGACCCATGCGGGGCACAGAGGAAATGCACCAACACACCAGGATCCTACACATGTGTCTGTAATCCAGGGTTCGAGTTCAGCGGAACAACATGCATTGGTAAGTAAAACAATAGACAACATCACGCGTATAGGTGTAACTGGTTTCAAGTTATAATAACAAAAAATAATTATAGTAATAACATTAATAATAATAATAATAATAATAATAATAATAATAATAATAAAAATAATAACCATAATAATAACAAAAATAATAATAATAATAATAATAATAAAAATAATAACCATAATAATAATAACAAAAATAATAATAATAATAATAATAATAATAATAATAAAAATAATAACCATAATAATAACAAAAATAATAATAAATAATAATAATAATAATAATATTAATAATAATAATAATAATAATAATAAATAATAATAATAATAATAATAATAATAATAATAATAAGAAGAAGAAGAAGAAGAAGAAGAAGAAGAAGAAGAAGAAGAAGAAGAAGAAGAATAACAATCAGGGAGGTACGTACTTTAAACTTACAACTCAAAATGTACGAAAACCTACACGTGCAAAACAATGTGACAACAGAAATGAACGGACCGGTACCCTACGAAAATGACGACCGTCAAAATAATGGGCCGGACGTTGTTCCTCATGTCCCGCAAGTAAAACCCAAAAGACATAAATGGACACGTGAGGAATACATTTCTATCCTACACGCATACTTCACAGCTCTACACAAAAAATGAAAACACAACAACGCATACATATAAAATATGGAAAAAAAATAACATAAATATAAACTTGGATACAGCAATGAACCCTAATAAATTAGCTAACGTACGAAGATACATTCTCAACGCAAAAAAGTATCAGAAATAGAAATAGAACACCTAAAAGAAAAAATACACCAGGAAAATGTAGATAGAAGCCACACAACAATGCCCAATAATATAAACACTGAAACAGTAAAACACGAAGACAAACGTAACATTCCCAACAAACACGATGTAAACAAAAAAACAACAAACCCAGACCGTAGGATGCATAATAATACACGACGAACAGCAAGCCAAAACACGGCAAATAATCATATAAATAAGAAAGAAAGCGACACAAATCTAAAACCTGGAAACAACGAAGGGGAGCCTAATGATTATGATAATATAAAAAGTAAAATAATCAAAGAACTGAAAACCACAGAGCTCAAAATGGACCACCGACCATACCTCCCAAAAATCAAAATAGACGAAACAACAACACCAATTATAAACAGCATAAACCTAGCCGTCACGGAACTAATAGCCACTGAAACAAAAAGCGATATCACTGAGCTAATTGACTTAGTATACGCAGCAGCCACTGCAACCACAAAAGAAGCTGGATACTCACTCAAACCCATCCAAACAAGAGTACCACCACCCAAACAAACCCTGTGGATAAATAGCATCCAAAACAAAATACAAAAAATGAGAAAAGATCTGTCAATTCTTAATGAAATCAGTAGACAATCAACGTTACTGAGCAACAAAAAGAGAACAAAAATACTCCGCAAATATAACATCACAGAAAAAGATTTACCTGAGATAAAAGATAAGCTGAAGCAAGATATCCTTGCCAAAGCACAAAGGATCCGCCGGTACGAGAAATGCCAGCGCGTCTTTGAACAAAACAAAAAATTCAACTCCAACCCCAAAGAGTTCTACCAAGAACTTGGCAAAAATAAAATAGAAATCACTGCAGCACCAACGTCAGAAGAAGTGGAAGAATTCTGGAGAGAAATATGTTCGGCGAACGAACAACAACAAAAAAAGGAGTATTAAAACAACAAACTCAGCATCTGAGCAACTTTGGACCCCCATAACAACTGAAGAGGTCACCCAGGCACTGCAAAGACTAAGCAACTGGAAGGCACCTTGGCATGACAAGAGACCCAACTTCTGGTTGAAATATCTTACAGGAATGCACAAAAAGCTGGCTGAAAACTTTAACAATATACTAGCAGAGCCAGAGACAATGCCTGAATGGCTCACGAAGGGGAAAACCATCTTAATTCCCAAATCAAATGAGACAGCAAAACCAGAAAACTACAGACCAATAACCTGTCTCCCTACAATGTACAAGGCATTTACTGCAGTGATATCGCAAAGGTTGAAAAAGCACCTGGACGAAAACAATCTGTTTCCAGAAGAGCAGAAAGGATGCCGCAAAGGCTTATATGGCTGTAAAGATCAACTAATGATTAATAAAGCCATAACTGAAGACAGCCACAGAAAGAAGAAAGGCCTCAGTATGGCCTGGATTGACTACAAAAAGGCGTTTGATAGCATCCCCCATCCATGGATCCTCGAAACACTGGCCATTAACAAAGTAGCACCAACAATTATAAAATTCATAGGGCACTCTATGAATAAATGGCAAACAGTGCTACAGCTCCAAACAAAAGAGGGACTCATGAAAACCAAAGCCATCCCCATTAGAAGAGGAATATTCCAGGGAGACACGCTCTCTCCACTCCTTTTCTGCTTGGCACTGTCACCTCTATCTGATATGCTAAATAGAACTGGATGCGGATATAAATGTTACGGCAAAACGATCAGCCACCTTTTATATATGGATGACCTAAAACTATACGCTGCAAATGACAAACAGCTGGAAACACTATTAAAGACAGTTCATGGATTTACCAAAGAAATAGATATGAAATTTGGATTAGAAAAATGCGCCAAAGTAACCATGAAAAGAGGAAAACTAGTTAAGAGTAGCAACATCATACTAGATAAAACCAATGAAATAAAAGAATTAGACGAAAGCCAAACTTACAAATACTTAGAAATCCATGAACTAGATAAGACACAACACACACAAATGAAAGAGAAAATAAAAAAAGAATATTATAGACGAGTTAGATCAATACTAAAAACAGAGCTCAATGCTAAAAACAAGATAATATGTATTAACAATTTAGCCGTCCCAGTTATAAGTTACAGCTACAATATCTTTAACTAGACACTAAATGAACTGACCAAAAGAGATAGGAAAACAAGAAAAATAATGACAGGATCTAAGATGCATCACCCAAAATCTGACATAGAAAAACTATATATACAACGTATAGAAGGTGGTAGAAACCTTATACAGCTGGACAACTACTATAAAATAACCACCATAGGATTGCAAAAATATCTACTTC
>NW_021836152.1:195000-215000 GCF_006345805.1 Octopus sinensis
CACAAACTCTTCTCCGAATACGGACATGGATGGTCACTTGAACGGGAAATCCCCCAACTCGAGCCCTCCAAGTTCACCACCACAACCACCACAGAAAGAAAAATGTAAGTGGAACAAATGGACCCGAGAAGAGTATAAAGAAGTAATATACGCTTATTACTATGCATTAGGTAGGCCATCTCAAGAGAGACACACCGCAAACTCTTACAGTATATGGAGAACACGGAATCAAGACAGTAGGCCCTATTTGGACGAGAACAAATTAGCAAATGTGAGGAGGGATATCCTTAGAAATAACAGACTCACAGACAGTGAAATAAGTGCGATCAAGCACGCAACGGAAAATGACATAAATATAATACACAAAGGAAATGAAGAATCAGATGAACAGTATAGCCCACCACGACGCTTAATTGAAAGACTGCCATCTGACCAAAGTACGCAAAGGCCTGAAGATACAAGAAATTCTATTGTACCAGTTAAAGATAGCCAGGAAAACGAAAAAACAACAGTAACTGAAGATCTCGCATTTGC
Organism: Octopus sinensis; assembly: GCF_006345805.1. Taxonomy (NCBI): domain Eukaryota; kingdom Metazoa; phylum Mollusca; class Cephalopoda; order Octopoda; family Octopodidae; genus Octopus; species Octopus sinensis. The sequence continues at coordinate 195,535 of NW_021836152.1, forward strand.
TGAAGAACACAGAGAGTCTATGGCAGAAATGAGGCAGAAAATCCTGAATACGCTTGAAGTTGTACCTGTTAAAGATAGCCAGGAAAACGAAAAAACAACAGTAACTGAAGATCTCGCATTTGCTGAAGAACACAGAGAGTCTATGGCAGAAATGAGGCAGAAAATCCTGAATACGCTTGAAGTTGTAAGACATACAAGTATGAATGATAGAGAACCACTTCATAAACTCTCAAATACAAACCAAAATAAAAAACAAATCCAAATTGGCAACTATGTAACAAATGAAATAATACGAGAATTAAAACCTGATTTTACTGAGTTAAATGAAATTATTTACGCTTCTGCTAGGGCAATTGAAACCAGCTGTATGCCCCCGAAAAAACAAAGAAAACAAAACCTGGGAAGAAATCAAACCTGGAGAAGTAAAATTGAAAAAGAGATTGAATTTATGAGAGGGGAAATATCAATATTAAATGAACTAATATGTGGAAATGATGTAAGATCCAGAACAGGAAGAAAGATGAAGAGAAAATTTGGATCCTCACCAAGGAAGAACTGATATCAATAAAAGAAACGCTGAAACAAAAAGTCCAAGCAAAAGCCCAAAGAATACGAAGATTTGAGAAGAGAAACAAGTTTTACAAGCAAAATAAGCTGTTCACATCCAATGCCAAAAAATTCTACAGAGAAATAGGGAAGGAGAAAGTAACCGTTAAAGACACCCCTCCCATGGAAGAAGTTCAAAACTTTTGGAAAAGGATTTGGAGTGACAAGAAGACGTACAACATAAATGCAGACTGGATTATACAAACTGAAGGATCCTACCAAAATTTACAACAACGAGCATGGGAAGACATCACAATAGCAGACCTAAGAAAGGCACTCACGAAGGCCCATAATTGGAAATCCCCCGGTAAAGATAGGGTGCCGAATTTCTGGCTCGCATCGCTCCCATGCGCACACGGTAAGCTAGTTCAGCTGCTCAATGGAATTATGAGAGACCCAAAGAAAACACCTGAATGGTTAGCAAGTGGCATTACTTACCTACTCCCAAAAAATAACGAAACCAACCTTCCAAAAAACTATCGGCCTATAACCTGTCTATCCACCACGTATAAAATCCTAACATCTATCCTGGCGGAGAAAACATATGCATTCATGGAGAAGAACGATATTTTCCCCATTGAACAAAAAGGGTGCCGCCGAGGCTCTTACGGATGCAAAGATCAACTGCTAATCAATCGTATGATCCTTGAGAACTGTCACAACAAGCGCAGAAATCTCAGCACCGCATGGATTGACTATAAAAAGGCCTTCGACAGTTTACCGCATCCATGGATCTTGAGATCGCTGGACATCTTCAAAATTTCCCCTGTGATTTCAAACTTCCTGAAGCACAATATGCCGTTGTGGAATACATATCTCCAATTATACCACTCTAATGGAGTACTTGCCTCAGAAAATATAAACATCAACTGTGGAATTTTTCAAGGTGACTCACTTTCACCTTTAATATTCTGCATAGCCCTAATACCCCTTACAAGTGAATTAAACAGAACAGGGTATGGGTATAAAATTGCCAATAAAAAAATAAGCCATCTATTTTATATGGATGACTTAAAACTTTATGGTAAAGACAATAATGAACTTGAAGGCCTATTGTGCACTGTGAAAGCATTCAGCGATGACATCGGGATGGAGTTTGGACTTGAGAAGTGTGCCAAGGTCACTTTCCAGAAAGGGAAAGTGAAGACCACAAATTCAGTCGTGTTAGATGTTGACACAGTCATAGGAGAGCTTGAGCAAGAACAAACATACAAATATTTAGGGATAAATGAAGGCTCTGGTATTCAGCATGCAAGCATGTAAGAGAAAATCAGGAAGGAATGTTATAGGAGAGTTCGTGCAGTCCTGAAATCTGAACTAAATGCACGTAACAAGGTGTTAGCTATAAATTCCTTAGCAGTTCCAGTTGTTACTTATAGCTACAATGTGTTGAACTGGAATATGAGTGAAGTAAAGAATATAGATAGAAAAATACGCAAGCTGCTGAGTTGTAATAGGATGCACCACCCAAAGGCAGACGTAGATCGCCTTTACCTTCCCAGAGCCCAAGGAGGTCGAGGCCTGATCCAATTTGAACTAGCTTACAAAACAACCACAATTGGACTGGCCAAATATCTCGAAATATCGAATGACTGGATGCTAAAGCTCGTGGAAAATCACGAGAGACGAAAGAAGCTTCATTCTATCATAAAGGAAAGCAAAAGATTTGCTATTGATCTCGTGCAGGATACCCAAACTGAACAACCCGAGGGAAGTACGGCAACTATTGTTGCAAAGAAGGTGAAAATGATGGCAATGAAAAAAGCGCACGAGCAATTGGCTGATAGGTGGGAGGAGAAACCTCTGCACGGCAAATATGTGACCCACAGCAAACAAGCTGATGTTGACCAGAAGTAAACCCATCAGTGGCTACGGAGCTCAGGGCTAAAAGCAGAGAGCGAAGGTTTCATCCTGGCTGCTCAAGATCAAAGCGTATTAACCCGGAACTACCAGGCCAATGTGATGAAAAATGGAGCAGACCCAAAATGCCGATTCTGCAACGACATGATTGAAACAGTGGACCATCTAATCTCTGGATGTAAAGTCTTAGCACCAGTGGAGTATAAATTAAGACATGACAGAGTTGGCCAATATCTACACTGGCTAATAAGTCGGCATTACAATATCAAAACTGCCGACAAGTGGTATAATCACCACCCTGTAGCTGTAACTGAAGGAGAAAATGTAACCATTCTGTGGGACTTTCCAGTACATACAGACCGAACCATCAAGGCCAATAAACCAGATATTGTTATGAAAGACCAAAACAATAAAGTTTGCTTATTGATCGACATGAGCATCCCCTGTGATCATAATATCTCAGCGAAAGAGTTTGACAAGCTCAGAAAATATAAAGACCTACTCATTGAAATTGAGAAAATGTGGCATCTCAAGGCGGTTACAATACCAGTGATCGTAGGAGCACTAGGAATGATCAAGAAGGGAACCGAAAATTATATGAGAATGATCCCTGGCTTACCATCCCTGCAAGAAGTGCAAAAGATTGTCTTAACTGGTACATCACACATATTGAGAAGAGCATTGTCGATATGAGAACTGTTGCTGATCATGTATTTTAATTTAACTTTAAAAAAAAACTATTGAGTTTGGTTTAATGGCCTACCAATGTATACTATGAGTTTCTTTGCCCTAGGAGTCGGGAAGACACTCGGCAAGAAATGGAAGCAAATTTGAAAGAAGAAAAAATGTAATAATAATAATAATAATGATGATAATGATGTCGATGATGTTCATGATGATAGGGATGATGATGATGATGATGATGATGATGTTAATGATGATGGGGATGATGATATGATGTTGATTGGTGATGATTGATGATTGATTCTGATGATTGGTGAATATGATTGATAATGATGATTGATGATGATGAAACATAAGTATTATATCCATGCAATAAAATTGTTTTACTTTTCAGACATAGACGAGTGCACAGCAGACCCATGCGGGCCACAGGGGACATGCACCAACACACCAGGATCCTACACATGTGTCTGTAATCCAGGGTTCGAGTTCAGCGGAACAACATGCATTGGTAAGTAAACCAATAGACAACATCACGCGTATAGGTGTAACTGGTTTCAAGATATAATAAAAATAATAATAATAATAATAATAATAATGATGATGATGATGATGGGGATGATGATGATGATAATGATGATGATTATGATGATGATGATGGTGATGAATAATGATGATGATGATTAATGATGATTGATGATGATGATTGATTATGATGATGATGATTATGATTGGTGATGATTGATGAAGATGATTGATGAGGAAGTTTGATGAAGATGATTGATGATGAAACATAAGTATTATATTCACGCAATAAATTTTTTTTACTTTCTAGACATAGACGAGTGCACAGATGACCCATGCGTGGCACAGAGAACATGCACCAACATAGCAGGATCCTTCACATGTGCCTGCAGTCCAGGGTTCGAGTTCGACGTAGTAACTTGCGTTGGTAAGTAAAGCAGAATAGACATCACGTGTATAGGTGTAACTGGTTTCGAGTTATAATAATAATAATAAATATAATAATAATAATAATAATAATAATAATAATAATAATAATAATAATAATAATGATGATAATAATAGAAATAATAAAGATAATAATGATGTCGATGATGTTCATGATGATGGTGATGATGATGATGATGTTGATGATGATGATTGATGATTGATGATGATGATTGAAGATGATTGATGACGATGATTGATGATGATGATGATGATGATGATTGATGATGATGATTGATGATGATGATTGATGATGATGATTGATGATGATGATGATGATGATGATGATGATTGATGATGATGATTGATGATTGATGATGATGATTGATGATGATGAATGATGATGATGATGATGATGATGATGATGATGATGATTGATGATGATGATGATGATGATTGATGATGATGATTGATGAAGATGATTGATGAAGATGATGATGATGATTGATGATGATGATGATTGATGATGATGAAACAAGTATTATATCCATGCAATAAAATTGTTTTACTTTTCAGACATAGACGAGTGCACAGCAGACCCATGCGGGGCACAGGGGAAATGCACCAACACACCAGGATCCTACACATGTGTCTGTAATCCAGGGTTCGAGTTCAGCGAAACAACATGCATTGGTAAGTAAAACAATAGACAACATCACGCGTATAGGTGTAACTGGTTTCAAGATATAAAAAGTACACTGCAACATCATTTCTTTTCCTCAACAGGCCCTGCCCTATTTAACATTGTCCCGAGGGAGATCGAAGAGGAAAAGGATCCCACCAACTTCAAACAGAGTCTGGATAGATTCCTTCAAAGAATACCAAATAAGCCACCCATAATTGGATACAACTCACCCAACAAGAAATCACTACTTGAACAAAACTGGATACAACTCACCCAGAAGAACTCACTACTTGAACAAAACTGGATACAACTCACCCAACAAGAACTCACTACTTGAACAAAACTGGATACAACTCACCCAGCAAGAAATCACTACTTGAAGAAAACTGGATACAACTCACCCAGCAAGAAATCACTACTTGAACAAAACTGGATACAACTCACCCAGAAGAACTCACTACTTGAACAAAACTGGATACAACTCACCCAACAAGAAATCACTACTTGAACAAAACTGGATACAACTCACCCAACAAGAACTCACTACTTGAACAAAACTGGATACAACTCACCCAGCAAGAAATCACTACTTGAACAAAACTGGATATAACTCACCCAGCAAGAAATCACTACTTGAACAAAACAGGATACAACTCACCCAACAAGGACTCACTACTTGAACAAAACTGGATACAACTCACCCAGCAAGAAATCACTACTTGAACAAAACAGGATACAACTCACCCAACAAGGACTCACTACTTGAACAAAACTGGATACAACTCACCCAGCAAGAAATCACTACTTGAACAAAACTGGATACAACTCACCCAGCAAGAAATCACTACTTGAACAAAACTGGATATAACTCACCCAGCAAGAACTCACTACTTGAACAAAACTGGATACAACTCACCCAACAAGAACTCACTACTTGAACAAAACTTGACTTAAACAAAACTTGACTTAAACAGGTTTCGAATAATCCTATCAGGTGGTGCTATTAAGTTAGACATGGCCTGGACCAATCTTTGGTCGAAACATATCTAATAATAATAATAAAAATAATAATATTAATAATGATGATGATGTTGATGATGATGGGGATGATGATGATGATAATGATGATGATTGGTGATGATTGATGATTGATGATGATGATTGGTGAAGATGATTGATAATGATGATTGATGATGATGAAACATAAGTATTATATCCATGCCATAAAATTGTTTTACTTTTCAGACATAGACGAGTGCACAGCAGACCCATGCGGGGCACAGGGGACATGCACCAACACACCAGGATCCTATACATGTGTCTGTAATCCAGGGTTCGAGTTCAGCGGAACAACATGCGTTGGTAAGTAAAACAATAGACAACATCACGCGTATAGGTGTAACTGGTTTTGAAGATATAATAAAAATAATAATAATAATAATAATAATAATGATGATAATAATAATAATAATAATAATAATAATATAATAATAATAATAATAATAATAATAATAATAATAATAATAATAATAATAACAATAATAATAATAATAATAATGCTTTCTAATTGATGTATCAATACCGGCTGATGACAACGTGCTCTAAAAGTAATGGAGAAACTCTCAAAATACAAAGACCTGGAAATAGAGGTAACTAGAATGTGGAATCTGAAAACAGAAACAATTCCTATCATAGTAGGTGCATTAGGCATGATAAAAAATATTCAGACAAATACATAACAAAAACACCAGGACTTACAAACACATATAACATACAGAAAATTGCACTACTAGGCACTGCACACATCCTACGCAGAACACTTTCCATACAATAACCATCAGAGCATCACAACAAATCACAGCACATACCCAAGGCACACAGAGCTGTGCTCGGTAGTGAAGTGAAAGCACGCTATAAAAAATAAAACTACTGAATAATAATAATAATAATAATAATAATAATAATAATAATAATAATAATAATAATAATAATAATAATAATAATAATAATAATAAAAGAATACGAAGATTTGAGAAGAGAAACAAGTTTTACAAGCAAAATAAGCTGTTCACATCCAATGCCAAAAAATTCTACAGAGAAATAGGGAAGGAGAAAGTAACCGTTAAAGACACCCCTCCCATGGAAGAAGTTCAAAACTTTTGGAAAAGGATTTGGAGTGACAAGAAGACGTACAACATAAATGCAGACTGGATTATACAAACTGAAGGATCCTACCAAAATTTACAACAACAAGCATGGGAAGACATCACAATAACAGACCTAAGAAAGGCACTCATGAAGGCCCATAATTGGAAATCCCCCGGTAAAGATAGGTTGCCGAATTTCTGGCTCGCATCGCTCCCATGCGCACACGGTAAGCTAGTTCAGCTGCTCAATGGAATTATGAGAGACCCAAAGAAAACACCTGAATGGTTAGCAAGTGGCATTACTTACCTACTCCCAAAGAATAACGAAACCAACCTTCCAAAAAACTATCGGCCTATAACCTGTCTATCCACCACGTATAAAATCCTAACATCTATCCTGGCGGAGAAAACATATGCATTCATGGAGAAGAACGATGATGATGATGATGATGATGATGTCGATGATGTTGATGATGATGGGGATGATGATGATGATAATGATGATGATTATGATGATGATGATGATGATGATGATGATGATGATGATGATGATTGATGATTATGATGATGATGATTGATGATGATGAAACATAAGATGATTGATGAGGAAGTTTGATGAGGATGATTGATGATGAAACAAGTATTATATTCACGCAATAAAATTGTTTTACTTTCCAGACATAGACGAGTGCACTGGTTGGCCATGCGGGATAAATGAGGATTGCACCAACACACCAGGATCCTTCACATGTGCCTGCATTCCAGGGTTCGAGTTGAACGGCAGAATTTGCATTGGTAAGTAAAGCAGAATAGACATCACGTGCATAGGTGTAACTGGTTTCGAGTTATAGTAATAATAATAAATATAATAATAATAATAATAATAATAATAATAATAATAATAATAATAATAATAATAGATAATGATAATAATGATAATAATGATGTCGATGATGTTCATGATGATGGTGATGATGATGATGATGATGATAATTACTGAAGATTGATGATTGATGATGATGAATGATGATGATGATGATGATGATGATGATGATTGATGATGATGATTGATGAAGATGATATTGGTGATGACGATGATAATGATGATTGATGATGATGATGATGATGATGATGATTGATGATGATGAAACAAGTATTATATCCATGCAATAAAATTGTTTTACTTTTCAGACATAGACGAGTGCACAGCAGACCCATGCGGGGCACAGGGAATATGCACCAACAAAATAGGATCCTACACATGTAGCTGTAATCCAGGGTTCGAGTTCAGCGGAACAACATGCATTGGTAAGTAAAACAATAGACAACATCACGCGTATAGGTGTAACTGGTTTCAAGATATAATAAAAATAATAATAATAATAATAATAATAATAATAATAATAATAATAATAATAATAATAATAATAATGATGATGATGATGATGTCGATGATGTTGATGATGATGGGGATGATGATGATGATAATGATGATGATTATGATGATGATGATGATGATGATGATGATGATGATGATGATTGATGATTATGATGATGATGATTGATGATGATGAAACATAAGATGATTGATGAGGAAGTTTGATGAGGATGATTGATGATGAAACATAAGTATTATATTCACGCAATAAAATTGTTTTACTTTCCAGACATAGACGAGTGCACTGGTTGGCCATGCGGGATAAATGAGGATTGCACCAACACACCAGGATCCTTCACATGTGCCTGCATTCCAGGGTTCGAGTTGAACGGCAGAATTTGCATTGGTAAGTAAAGCAGAATAGACATCACGTGCATAGGTGTAACTGGTTTCGAGTTATAATAATAATAATAATAATAATAATAATAATAATAATAATAATAATAGATAATGATAATAATGATAATAATGATGTCGATGATGTTCATGATGATGGTGATGATGATGATGATGATGATAATTACTGAAGATTGATGATTGATGATGATGATGATGATGATGATGATGATGATGATGATGATTGATGATGATGATTGATGAAGATGATTGATGACGATGATAATGATGATTGATGATGATGATGATGATGATGATGATTGATGATGATGAAACAAGTATTATATCCATGCAATAAAATTGTTTTACTTTTCAGACATAGACGAGTGCACAGCAGACCCATGCGGGGCACAGGGAATATGCACCAACAAAATAGGATCCTACACATGTAGCTGTAATCCAGGGTTCGAGTTCAGCGGAACAACATGCATTGGTAAGTAAAACAATAGAAAACATCACGCGTATAGGTGTAACTGGTTTCAAGATATAATAAAAATAGTAATAATAATAATGGGGTTTGAATAATTCACCTCTAGAAGCATAGGTGGTTCTTTCAATATCCTTAAACAACCCTTATTCAGGGACCTTTTGAGCGGGATGGGCTACTAAATCTGAAGAAAATTCTAACTGGGCCCCACCTGCAAGGTCATGCGCTGTTTATCTTGATTTGAGATCACCATGTCACGCACATATGGTTGTGATGCATGTGCCTGGTGTACCCTTATCAGACTGGTAGTCATGATGGGTATATTGGGCTTCGTATATTTTACCCCAGTGTCACTTTGATGGCATGAACTGCTCTCTCACTCAATAATAATAATAATAATAATAATAATAATAATAAAGACAAAACACATGAAAATTTAGCTAGCAGATGGGAACAGAAACCTCTGCATGGCATGTATGTTGCCCGTAGCAAACAAGTTGATGTCGACCAGAAACACACGCACCAATGGTTACGAAGCTCAGGGCTAAAAGCGGAGAGTGAAGGTTTCATATTAGCTTCACTAGACCAAATCTTATTTACCCGGAACTACCAAGCCAATGGGAAAAAAAATAGAGCTGACCCAAAATGCCGATTCTGTCACGTTGAGATTGAAACAATAGACCATCTAATCTCAGGGTGCAGTGTCTTAGCACCTGTAGAATATAAAGCAAGACATGACAGAGTCGGCCAGTATTTACACTGGACAATATGTCGGCATTATAAAATCAAAACCGCTGACAAATGGTATAAACACCATCCTGAAGCTGTGACTGAGGGAGAAAATGTGTCGATTCTATGGGACTTCCCTGTGCATACCGACAAAAGTATAAAAGTTAATAAACCGGATATTATTATAAAAGATCAAACAAAAAGGATGTGTTTATTAATTGACATGAGTATTCCCTGTGATCACAATATAGCGGCGAAAGAATTTGACAAGATCAGTAAATATAAAGGCTTGCTAATAGAAATTGAAAAGAATGTGGCACCTCAAGGCGACTACAGTACCAGTGATTGCATGTACTCTAGGAATGATAAAAAAGGTACTGAAACCTATTTCAAAATGATTCCAGGCTTACCATCCCTACAGGAAGTGCAAAAAATCGTATTAACTGGAACGGCTCATGTACTGAGAAGAGCACTATCGCTGTGAAAATAACATCCTTCCATGAATTTATTTATTTATTCATTTTTAAATACATATTTTATCTGTGAATTTGCGCGTGTAATCTGGGAATGCATACAATGCCCTTCTCTGCTCTAGGCATACGGAAGACACTCGGCGCGAAACGGAAGAAAATTTGAAGAAATAAGGAAAAATAATAATAATAATAATAATAATAATAATAATAATAATAATAATAATAATAATAATAATAATAATAATAATAATAAGAAGAAGAAGAAGAAGAAGAAGAAGAAGAAGAATCTGCGTCGGTAATGAAGTGAAAACACGATATAAAAATAAAACTACTGAATAATAATAATAATAATAATAATAATAATAATAATAATAATAATAATAATAATAATAATAATAATAATAATAATAATAATAATAATAATGATAATTATATGGATGACTTAAAACTTTATGGTAAAGACAATAATGAACTTGAAGGCCTATTGCGCACCGTGAAATCATTCAGCGATGACATCGGGATGGAGTTTGGACTTGAGAAGTGTGCCAAGGCCACTTTCCAGAAAGGGAAAGTGAAGACCACAAATTCAGTCGTGTTAGATGTTGACACAGTCATAAGAGAGCTTGAGCAAGAACAAACATACAAATATTTAGGGATAAATGAAGGCTCTGGTATTCAGCATGCAAGAATGAAAGAGAAAATCAGGAAGGAATGTTATAGGAGAGTTCGTGCAGTCCTGAAATCTGAACTAAATGCACGTAACAAGGTGTTAGCTATAAATTCCCTAGCAGTTCCAGTTGTTACTTATAGCTACAATGTGTTGAACTGGAATATGAGTGAAGTAAAGAATATAGATAGAAAAATACGCAAGCTGCTGAGTTGTAATAGGATGCACCACCCAAAGGCAGACGTAGATCGCCTTTACCTTCCCAGAGCCCAAGGAGGTCGAGGCCTGATCCAATTTGAACTAGCTTACAAAACAACTACAATTGGACTGGCCAAATATCTCGAAATATCGAATGACTGGATGCTAAAGCTCGTGGAAAATCACGAGAGACGAAAGAAGCTTCATTCTATCATAAAGGAAAGCAAAAAATTTGCTATTGATCTCGTGCAGGATACCCAAACTGAACAACCAGAGGGAAGTACGGCAACTATTGTTGCAAAGAAGGTGAAAATGATGGCAATGAAAAAAGCGCACGAGCAATTGGCTGATAGGTGGGAGGAGAAACCTCTGCACGGCAAATATGTGACCCGCAGCAAACAAGCTGATGTTGACCAGAAGCAAACCCATCAGTGGCTGCGGAGCTCAGGGCTAAAAGCAGAGAGCGAAGGTTTCATCCTGGCTGCTCAAGACCAAAGCCTATCAACCCGGAACTACCAGGCCAATGTGATGAAAAATGGAGCAGACCCAAAATGCCGATTCTGCAACGACATGATTGAGACAGTGGACCACCTAATCTCTGGATGTAAAGTCTTAGCACCAGTGGAGTATAAATTAAGACATGACAGAGTTGGCCAATATCTACACTGGCTAATAAGTCGGCATTACAATATCAAAACTGCCGACAAGTGGTATAATCACCACCCTGAGGCTGTAACTGAAGGAGAAAATGTAACCATTCTGTGGGACTTTCCAGTACATACAGACCGAACCATCAAGGCCAATAAACCAGATATTGTTGTGAAAGACCAAAACAATAAAGTTTGCTTATTGATCGACATGAGCATCCCCTGTGATCATAATATCTCAGCGAAAGAGTTTGACAAGCTCAGAAAATATAAAGACCTACTCATTGAAATTGAGAAAATGTGGCATCTCAAGGCGGTTACAATACCAGTGATCGTAGGAGCACTAGGAATGATCAAGAAGGGAACCGAAAATTATATGAGAATGATCCCTGGCTTACCATCCCTGCAAGAAGTGCAAAAGATTGTCTTAACTGGTACATCACACGTATTGAGAAGAGCATTGTCGATGTGAGAACTGTTGCTGCTCATGTATTTTAATTTAACTTAAAAAAAAAATAATAATAAAAAAAAATTAACGAACTACTGAGTTTGGTTTAATGGCCTACCAATATACACTATGAGTTTCTTTGCCCTAGGAGTCGGGAAGACACTCGGCAAGAAATGGAAGCAAATTTGAAAGAATAATAATAATAATAATAATAATAATTATAATAATAATAATAATAATTATACTAATTATAATAATAATAATAATAATAATGATGATGATGATGATGATGATGATGATGATGATGATTATGAAGAGGAGAAGGAGGAGGAGAAGAAAGAGAACAACGACGACGAGCAGGGCGACGGCGACGGTGATGTTATCAATTTTTGAGGTTTCGAGTTTTCAGCATATTTACTAAAGTTTTCTTTAGTTCTCACCGAATATGCAACGAAGGAATTACACTACAACTTTGGCAAGACATGTATGGACGTTGAAAGAAACCACTGCACAATACAACGCCAAGTGGAGTGTGTCAGAGCAGAACAGACTTACCATCCGTAGGATCTGCAAACTCTGTTTACCGTGAAAAGGAATCATACTAAAAAATCCCTCCGCCCAAGGGCCTACATGAAAGTCAGCATTTGTTATCATGGCCTTATAAGTATATAATAAACCCCTTTTTGTGGGGTACTCCATTAGAATGTCGTTTGCTTGTTACGTTATTGTATAGTGTCACATTTTTATTTTTACTTATATATTTTTTTATTTCCTTCTTATTTTCAGCTATCTAATTCTAACGAATTAAAAAATATTCACAGCAGAACATCTCTGTCGATCACATTCCTGGCATGACATCGTCCGTCTGATTGATCTCTGTATGACCTGACTCACCGTTTATTACGTAACTTCCACACCGGGTCATCTTCACGGAAAAGACGATCTCGTCATCCAAATATGTCTCTTACATATTATTATATTAACATAATTTCGTTTCCTCTTGTCTTTTTATTAATTGAATAAATTAATCTAATTCATTAAAGCATACTCTAAACAAAACATTGATTGTTTCTCTGTGTTATTGAGTAAAATGTCGGTGTTTGCTCGAATTTAATTTCAAACACACACATACGCGCGCGCGCACACACAAATATATATATATATATATATATATATATATATATATAACTGTGTGTGCGAATGGGTGTCTTTTTATGTTTGCATGTGTTTACATAGATATGTACATACAAAATTTAAAGGACTGACCACTCAAAAAGTGGCCGGTCAACATGCTAGATATAGACGTCAAATCGCTATTTTCCACAAAGAATATGTTCTCAAATAAAAACTCAGCACAAAACCAAAGCATTAATAATAAGCAAGACAAATGAAAATATACGAAATAAAAATGATTACCCATGTACTGAATCAGTTTCGATTATTAATATCCGCAAGGATAAACTGTAATCTCGTCAGCATAGTCTGTCAAAAGAAATACAATTTGCAGGACTAGATGCAAAAACGTTTGACCGGAGTCTCTCCTGCATGGAGTCCAACCGATTATATTTTTGTGTATCTTTCAAATGCCTTCACTTTGGCGCGCTGAGATCGGATGCGCTCACACACACTGAAAAAGATTTAGGTTCCGATATCCAAATGCAAATATATATATATATATATATATATATATATATATATATATATATATATATATATATAGATAGATAGATAGATAGATAGATAGATAGATAGATAGATACATTCATACATACATACATGGTGGCTGCCCCCTCGTTATCGAGTATGGCCATTGCACGAAGCTTAATCAATGTTGTTATCGTGCAATGCCTGTGCAAGAAGATATTTTTTAAAGTGAGGAAAGGCTGTGCACTGAATCAATCCCACTTTCTAAGCAACAGTAGCCATAATCCGAAAAGAAGCAAGTCGACATCATCGGTAACCACTGAGCCGCAGGTTTTTATGTTGGTGTTGGAGTTATCCCAGTTACCTGAGTTACCTTCTACTAGAAGGATGCCCTAACAAAGGCTAGGAGTCCTTCACTCCCAATGGTTTAACAGCGCGATCGGGTATTCAGTCCGATTATTTCTATGTCCCCGCGCATGATACAGCCTTAAGACATTTATTGGATGGCCGTTGACTCTCAAGAGTTCCTCCGCCCTTTGCAGGTTTATGTTTTTCATCCCGCAGGGTGTCCAATAAACACCCTCCTCACCAAGCAAGCTTGGTAGGGTTGCCGGTTTAGTCGCCAATGATCTGACCATGCAACAGGTTGTACTGGGTTACATGTTACCAGTAACACTCGAAAGTGACCTGACATACACATACATACATACATGCATGTGTACATATATATATATATAGTTAATCCAAACAAGAAAACACAGAAAAAAACACAGCAACGCGAGGACGTGGAACAATTAAAGTATTATTTGACGCTCAGGAAAGAAGGGAAGGAGGGTTTAACGCTTCGAGCGGAGCTCTTCGTCGGAAACAAAGGAGAAGGAAAGATCCCGAGAAGGGAAGACAGAGGAAAAAAATTTTTTTGCTGGTGGTGCTGAAGAGATCGTAGATATATACATATGTGTGTGTCTGTAAGTATGTAAGTAAATGTAAGTATTAGCAATTAGACAGATCAATAAATAAAGTCCTAGCTTAAAATATTATTTCTTATATGATGTTTTAAATTTATTCTGTGTCAGATCTTGCCTTCCCTGATAGATAGGCCTCTTAATCAGGACAGATTTGTGCAATTTTTCGCCAAGAATCATCATTGAGGATATTTTTTGCCTTTAGAAATTATTTAATAACTTATAAGTTCTTACAACTTTGGCACACGTAATGCTTTGCTTTCGTTGGTTTAATAAATATTCCTCCAACTTATGATTTTGCTTTCATTTCGTGATAGTCAGCTATCATGCCGAAAATGCCAGCTTCTAAATCCTGTTTTATGATTAGGTAATATTTGTTAAACTTTAAACCTCAGTAACCTTTTCCTGCAACTTTTCTGCAACAAATAAATAACAAAGTTATTTCAAGTTACTAAACTTGGAAATATTGACCTAGTTGTAGACTCTCAAAATATGTGACAGTAACAGGGATGTCCCAACAAAATTAGAGAGACAGACAGTTATAGGATGTGTTACACACACACACGTTTAAATACGTACACACAGGGAATCACGAGTTTAAAATGTATAATAGACATATGCATGTACCATGTATGTATATATTCATATGTATGCGTGTGTCTATGTGTGAGTGTTTCTTTGCCCATAAACTTCAGAAAAGCCACCCACTCTGTCTCTCATGAAAGCTACGTTTTCATAAAATACACCCTTCTCTGTGTATGTGTGTGTTGTATCAATGTTTTTACAAAAGTATGTATGCAGCGTCGCGTGTATATGACAGCTATATTAACATTAAAATTCCATTCTTGCTGATGTTCTCGCCTTCACTGATAGAAGTCTCCCTCTCTCTTTGATACTCTCTTTCCGTCAAATTAATACGTTTTGCAACTTTATCATTTTATAATTTTATTTGTTCCAATGCCCCTGGGTTGCACGTTATAGATTTTTATAGGAATCCAATTAACTTATCACTTAACTGAAAGTTAGCGTAACATGAACGGAAAGCTTCGTGAATATTGGTTCATTGGTTTAAACAATAAGATGGTAAAAGTCATTCTGACTCTTATTTCTAGCTGCTGCTTACTAGCAACATTAGTCACTTCATATTATATGTATATATATATATATATATATATATATATATATATATATATATATATATATATATATATATATATGTGTGTGTGTGTGTGTGTGTGTGAGTGTGTGTGTGTGTGTGTGTTGTTACGAACCACCTGCCGTCGCTCAAACTCTTCGGAAAACCCGGGACCCTACCAAGTCGAGCGACGACGATCGACTGGCTCGATCGAACGGTGAATTCGCCACGGACACAGAGAGAGAGAGAGAGAATTCGGTGAGGGAAGGCGGCAGCGAACTCGGCAACTGGCGACCGGAGAGAACAACAACAAACAACGACAGCGGGAAGAGACACAGAGACACGGCGGAAGGCAATTTGGCCTACGTTTAGCAACAATAGTTTATAACAATTATTACATCAAATACACCAAAGAAAATACGTGCAAGAAAACAAGGAAACAACAAATCAAAGCATGCAGGTACAATAACAGTTCAGAGACAAATCGGTTCAGTTCAATTAAAACAAATAATCTTCACATTAACGATACAGTTCAATACATTAGAGTCTTTCTCCTTCTTTCTTTCTTTTCAACAACTCTTTTCACAATGTCTTTACAGTTCTTTCTTTGCTTTCCGCAATTCTGTAACAGTTCTTTTCACATATCAAAACATAAATAAACATACCGTTACGAGCTACTACAATAGCCAGTGCCCTCGTACCGTAGTCCCTCTCTCTTAGCTCCTTAATCCTATCTGTCTGTCTTCCTCTACGCTGTCGCTGCCTCTCGCTGTAATCCTATCTGCCTGTCTTCCTCTTTCACATTCACTGTCATTCTCGGGTTTGTCATCCCTCAGATTGTCTGTCTGTCTTTCTCAACTGACCGATTTCGTATCATTGCCACCTTCTTGGCTGACCGTCCGTATCGCTTCCGTTTCTGGCCAGAACTGCCGGCCGACTGTCCCACAGACTCACAGCTCCTGCTTTTTTATAGGGTAACTCCTCGAACTTTCCTTGACCGGAACAAGGCCAAAGGTCTCCTCAAAACTCATCAATCCTTCCAGAATCTGACGGAACAAAGGATTTACTCGCCTACTTGACGCCAGCTCACAAAAAGTAGGTCGTAGCACTCAGTTTCCGAACTGACCTCCATAACACTATGTATGTATGTATATATGTATGTATATATGTATGTATATAAGTATGTATATATATATGTATGTATGTATATATGTATATATATATGTGTATATATATATATGTACGAGGGACGTTCAATAAGTAATGCCTCTGACCCACTTGCAGTTGTTAGATCTAGCTGAAATTTTGCATGTGCAATCATTTATATCTCTATAGAGTAAGTGGCAAATTACAGCTCTGAATTAATTGTGGTTTCTGATTTACAGGTGTTTGAACCGAGTCAAGTGTGAAATGGAGTCTGTTGAGTGTCGAGCAGTGATCCGGTTTTTGTATTTGAAAGGACGCACACCACGGGAGACTTTTGATGAAATGAAAGTAACTGATGGTGATGATGCCCCATCATATGACCTTGTAAAACGCTGGCATCGTGAATTCAAACATGGTCGGAACTCTGTGGAAACAGCTCCCAGATCTGGTCGCCCCCTTCTGCCATTGATGAGGCATCTGTCCGTCAAGTTGTGGCTGCCATTTTGGAAGATCGACGCATAATTATTCGCCAAATAGCCCATGAGGTCAAGATTAGTACCGGGTCTGTGGAAACTATCATTCATGACCATTTGCATATGCAAAAGGTGTCTGCCAGATGGATTCCCAGGTTGCTCACGCCTTTCCAGAAGCAAGAACGCGTCGAGTGCTCGTGGGTGAATTTGGAGATGTGCCAAGAAGATGAGTCAAAATTATTCAAAAGATTGATTACAGAGGATGAAACGTGGGTCCATCACGATGATCCAGAGACCAAAGCCCAGTCAATGCAGTGGAAGCACCGTGACTCACCCCCTCCAAAGAAGGCAAGGGTGCAGCCCTCCGCTGGCAAGGTCATGCTCACAGTCTTCTGGGACCAGGACGGAGTAGTGATGACAGATTTCCTGGCAAAGGGTACCACAATTGCAGGAGCCTATTATGCTTCACTTTTGATGAAATTAAGAGAAGCTATCAAAATCAAGAGGCGGGCAAGATCAGCAAAGGCATCCTCCTCCTGCAGGACAACGCTCCGGTCCACAACTCGCTTGTCGCCAGATCAGAAGCACAGGCGTATGGCTATGAACTCCTCCCCATCCCCCCTACTTTCCTGACCTTGCACCCTCTGATTTTCACCTCTTCCCAATCATGAAGTTGTTTTTGAAAGGAAAGCGTTTCCCAGATGATGCAGCCTTGATTTCTGAAGTCACGTTGAGGTTAGAGGACCAAGCTGGGTTCTTCTACAAAAACGGTCTCCAGAGCCGCATCAAACGATGGCAGAAATGCGTAACTCTGGGTGGTTCCTATGTAGAAAAAGACTAATAACTGTGCCAAGTTTCGTTGCTCTACTGCTATGGGAAGTGGGTCAGGGGCATTACTTATTGAACGCCCCTCGTATATATATATATATATGTGTGTATATATATATATATATATATATATGTGTGTGTGTGTGTGTGTGTGTGTGTGTGTATATATGTGTGTATATATATATGTGTATGTATATATATGTGTATATATATATAATCTTAAAGAAATATTTTTAACTAAATTATCTGTTATAGTTTTTGCGTGGTTAGAGAAAACACTGACATATTTTAGGTTTGTGGAAGGTTTATGGTAGGGGCAGTAAGAATTGCTATGCAGATTTAGTGTAACATCTAAGAAATTGGCCTTAGTTAGTTCGTTGTCGAAAACTATGTTCATGCCCATCCTACTAAAGAACCTAGCTAATCTATTTTTAGTTTTCTGTATCATTCTGTTCAGGGCATTCTGTAGGTAAAACAGACAATCGTCACGATATAGACCGCCGCAGATGTCCGGGAATTGGTCGGATAATTCATAGACAATATAGATTCCGACCAAATCGGCTATCTGGGCGCTATCTGAGCTTCCCATTGGCACATCAAACTCGTTGGGAGTATCCTTACGGACCCATAACTTATCTTCAAACTGTATAAAGGATTTTCTAGCCACTAGAATTATATTAATTTCCTCCCTTGTGAGGCCTGCCTTATTATGCGCATGCCATAGGGCCTTATTGAGTACACTAGGGTTTATCGAGGGATAGAAATTAGCAATATCGAACTGAATGAACTTAGTTCTGTTTTTATTAGAAATGGAAGAAAACCAATTTACGACTTGCGAGGAGCTCGCCAAAGGTTAAGCTTAAGCTTATTAATTAATCTAGGTATGTATTTGTCTAAAATGTACTTACTGATGGAACCG